>NC_060121.1:945258922-945562255 GCF_021461395.2 Schistocerca americana | reverse complement strand
ATATATACACTACTGGCCATTAAAATTGCTACACCAACAAGAAATGCAGATGATAAACGGGTATTCATTGGACAAATATATCTACTAGAACTGACATATGATCACATTTTCACGCAATTTGGGTGCAAAGATCCTGAGGAATCAGTACCCAGAACAGCCACCTCTGGCCGTGATAAAGGCCTTGATACGCCTGGGCATTGAGTCAAACAGAGCTTGGATGGCGTGCACAGGTACAGCTACCCATGCAGCTTAAACAAGATACCCCAGTTCATCAAGAGTAGTGACTGGCGTATTGTGACGAGCCAGTTGCTCGACCACCATTGACGAGACGTTTTCAGTTGGTGAGAGATCTGGGGAATGTGCTGACCAGGGCAGCAGTCGAACATTTTCTGTATCCAGAAAGGCCCGTACAGACCCTGCAACATGCGGACGTGCATTATCCTGCTGAAATGTAGGGTTTCGTAGGGATCGAATGAAAGGTAGAGCCACGGGTCGTAACACATCTGAAATGAAACATCCATTGTTCAAAGTGCCATCAATGCGAACAAGAGGTGACAGAGACGTGTAACCAATGGCACCCCATACCATCACGCCGGGTCATACGCCAGTATGGCGATGACGAATACACGCTTCCAGGGTGCGTTCACCGCGATGTCGCCAAACACGGGTGCGAGCATCATGATGCTGTAAACAGAACCTGGATTCATCCGAAAAAATGACGTTTTGCCATTCGTGCACCCAGGTTCGTAGTTGAGTACACCATCGCAGGCTCTCCTGTCTGTGATGCAGCGTCAAGGGTAACCGCAGCCATGGTCTCCGAGCTGATAGTCCATGCTGAAGCAAACGTCGTCGAACTGTTCGTGCAGATGGTTGTTGTCTTGCAAACGTCTCCATCTGTTGACTCAGGGATCGAGACGTGGCTGCACGATCCGTTACAGCCATGCAGATAAGATACCTGTCATCTCGACTGCTAGTGATACGAGGCCGTTGGGATCCAGCACGGCGTTCCGTATTACCCTCCTGAACCCACCGATTCCATATTCTGCTAACAGTCATCGCGATAGGCCACAATCAGACCTTTATCAAAGTCGGAAACGTGATAGAACACATTTGTCCTCCTTACACGAGGCATCACAACGACGTTTCACCAGGCAACTGCTGCTTGTGTATGAGAAATCAGTTGGAAACGTTCCTCATGACAGCACGTTGTAGGTGTCGCCACCGGCGCCAACCTTGTGTGAATGCTCTGAAAAGCTAATCATTTGCATATCACAGCATTTTCTTCCTGTCGATTAAATTTCGCTTCTGCAGCACGTCATCTTCATGGTGTTACAATTTTAATGTTTAATGGCCAGTAGTGTAGATGTGCGATGTGGATAGGATTCATTATTCTGTACATCAAGAAGCACTTTGCTCTGAATTTACAGGCATGGACCACCTGAACAAATTGCAGGTACGCTTAGTAAAATTCCTAGTCTCACACATTATTCCATTTTCATCTGCAACAGTTTTCAATGGCAATGAACAAAGAGTAAGGAGACTTATTACTGCAAAAGCCCGCTGGTTAAGTTGAGGGGAGTGCCTGGAAAGATTTTTTGATTTAAATCTCACTATTATTGAATTTATGAAGGAAAAAGGAGTGCAGGAACGAAAATTAGAACATTCGGAATGAATGGCAGACTTTGCGATTTAAGGGGCCTTGATTGCACACTGCTTAAAGTAACTGCAAGGTAACTTCTTTCTGATTTGATGGGGACGCATTGAAAAAGAAAATTGCATTGCACAAGGACAGGTTCTGACAAAAAAAATCCAGTTCCCTAAGTTCACTGGCATTAAAGAAAGCGCGAGAATTCATAGTGGCCTTGCAAGAATTACAAAAATAGTTTTATAAAGGTTTTGAGGACACTATGGATCTTACATCTGTTTTCGAGGTGTTGTCGAAACCGCTTGCCGTTTCAGTTGAATGCACCCCTGTGAGAGTACAAATGTAACTGGTTGACCTGCAATGTAATCCCAGTTTTAATTACAAATATTTTTACGTTAAAAGTGTGCAGGACCTCTACATTATTTCTCTCAGATAGATTTTCCACGTCTCCATAATAAGGTTGCAAAAGTGATACAATATTTCGACTGGCATATTTGTGTGAAAGACCTTTTTTCGATTACGAAATTAAATAAGTCAGGATTACATGGCAACTTGAGTGCAAAACTCTGTGAAATTTTCTGCGTCTCCATAAACCGACAGTCTACACCAGGTACAAATTATACAGGGTGTTTCAAAAAGGACTTTATAACTTTGAAAATTCATGTAAATTAATTCATTGTACCTACGGAGGTGACTGGAGTGTCAATTTGTATGGAAATACGTCAAGTTTCGTATCGCATAGTTCGCTAATGCCAAATCGCACCGTAAAGAGCGCTAGCGGCAGTTGCGTTAAAGATGGCTGCCTTCCCTGTACCCAAACATGCTAGTTGTGTGTTTTGGTTTGAAGAATCCAAGTCAGCAACAACAGTTCAGTGTAATTTCCATACCAAGTATACTAAAGATCCTTCTAATAGGCCTACAGTTTATGAACAGTATAAATATTTTGTAGAAACAGAGAGCTCAGTAAGATATGGATAATCATCAGGTCGACCGAGCACATCTGACGACGTCGTTGAGCGAGTGAGACAACGTTTTGTCGACAGACCTACAAAATCGACCTGGCGTGCTTCTCGCGAACTGCAAATCCCACATATGACTGTTTGGTGCGTTTTAAGAAACCATTTGCATTTGAAACCTTGCAAATTGACGATCGTACAAGCAATAAGAGACACTGATAAAATCGCTCACAAGAACTTCTGTGCCACTTAAGCGGCAAAGTTAACATATATAACTGTATGATTTGGGGCAGGGAACATCCACATTGAATATTGGAACATGTTTTGATAGCCCTAAACCGAGCGTTTTTTGTACATTGAACAAGAACAAAGTGTATGGCCCCTTTTTTTCGTGAGAGAAACATCAACGGGATAGTGTGCCTGGGTAGGTTACAACAATTTTTGATACCACAGATCGATGAGAATGACTAAGTACGAAATGTTTACTTCATGAAAGGTAGCGCACCATCCTGCTACCTGGCTGGTGTCCGGGATTTTCTCAGTGACCGCTTTCCAGGTCAATAGATTGGCCATGATACGCCAATTGCGTGGGCCCCACATTCCCCAGACCTGATAACACTCGATTTTTTTATGGGGATTCAGCAAGGATATCGTGTTTGTACCAGCTGTGCCGGATTCTCTACCTGAACTAAGAGAAGAATTTATGCCTCCACTGAGCAAGCTACACCTGCAGTGCGTCAGCGAGTTTGGGAAGAAATTGACTTCCAGTGGGATGTATGCAGGATAAACAACGGAAGCCACACACAACATCTTTAGTTTAAGTTAAAAAAAACTTGATGTGCTTTCCTACAAACTCAGCTTTATATCTTCTTTCAGTAAATTTATACGAATTTTTAAAGTTGTTAAGTTCTTTTTTAAACACCCTGTATTATGTCTTCAGCGCGCCAAAACTAAATAATTAATTTTGGAAACTTGTTTTGTTTGTGATCGTTGTTGTTGAGAAGTTTCCCCACTTCTTCCTCATCGCGCTCAGACGGCGCGGCGTGGCCTTGGTGGAAATGTGAAGTGAGGCTGAGTGCATTGGCACTTGGGCCAGGGTATGGCTCACGAGCCGATATCTTGGTCACCCCTATGTTACAACATATGGAGAAAGCATATTTGTGCCATCAGCTGTACAATTTCATGTTTATTCTGTACTGGTTTCGATTGTTACAATCTTCTACAAGGATAAAAACATTGTATGTCAATGGATCAATGATACATTTGATAATAATCCCAGTTTTAATAATTATTACATGCGGAGTTATCGTCAAATGTGTGCTACTATAATTATGCCAAAGCACACAATGGATATATGGACTGTCTTGAGACAGACTATTACGAGAATTAGATAGGTTTTACATTTGTATGTCTCATGTATGACAGAACAGTATGGTTGATCCAATGATGTACAATGTTTTTCTCCTTGGAGAATCATTGTAATGATCAAAACCAAAAATAAACGTAATAGTGTTGAGCTGATGGCACAAATATTCTTTTACAAATATCGGGAAGAATTGCTAATACCTTGATATCTCCACATATTTGCCATTTGTATTTCTCAACGAGGTAAGTGTGAATAATCGGTATTCTGTGCCCATTGTAGAGAAGTATTGCTTTCAGACTAACTGTGCTGCCATCTATGAATAACAGCCAATATCTCCTTCACTGTGTCCTGTTTGTTCATCGCTGTCTTTGTCTTCACTGTCAGTCACATTCTCAGGAGACAATGGTACAGGTAATTCTTCACGGCAACGTATAGGCTTTATAGCAGATGGTAAATTACGATATTACACAGTTTTCCTAGTTTTCGAGCTGATTCCATTCATTTCTCTCAGACAAAAATTACAGTTCGTTGTGGTTACCTCCTAATCATGGAAATAGTAAAGGGCGTGCGACGTGATCCTTGTAACCAGGCTGTCAGCAGTGCAGCACATGACAAAAAACATTTTGGTGGGGCCCAGTACTTGTCCTGATCGCCAACCTTACACGTTTACAAGACTGTTAGGATATCGTTTCCGCGATTTCAGGGTAAACTCTTTACTGATATAGCAAAAGTAATTTGTGGTATTTACACACGTACGAGGTATTTCTTATTCTGAATTAACACAAATCGCAAACCAGAAATCTTCACTAGTTTAGAAAACCAAGCGGTTGTTTACAATTGCCAGAACTTTTAATGCTGAGACGTAAGTGGCACCAAAAAGTGATTCCACATGTTCAATGGGGGCTCTTCGTCAGTGCTGTGAAACCACCTCCACTTCTTGAAGGTATATTTCTGGGCTTATGGCCTTGTGTAGCAATTATTTGTACATGTTGTGATTATTTTTCGACAGTTAAATCTGCATAAAATTTAAGTCACGGAAGATTTACCAATACGCAGTATTTTCAAGTATATCGATAGACAGAAGATAGCGTGCGACAAGACAAATGATCCCAATAGTAAGAATTGATTTTATATTCTAACACCTCCTACGATATACTAATGAGCCCCATTCCTATTTTATATAACAAAAAGCTTGTTGGCCAGTGTTACTAGTCTGTCTCTGTATTTTAAACTCTTATCTTCTAAGGATTATGAATATCCATTTCATCCTACATTCTCCAATGCTTTCTCTTGAACCACAAGTGTTAGAAAAGTATTCTGATTTTCTTCCACTCAGCTTTCCATTATCAAGAGCATCAACATAAATCCTTTTCCGGTTTGTTTTCCTATCGTGAAATTGATCTTCCAATACGTCTTCAACGTCTCTTTGTATTCCAAGAAATACATCATTTTCAATAAGTTCTACCGTTAAAATCAGCACTATATCAAGCACTGCTGGGCAGTTTTGAGTCTTCGCTTGTTTCAAGGGCAGAGATGAGCGAGGGCAAATAAGATGAACTCTGCATTCCAGAAAGCCAGAAACGTATACAAGAAGAAGGCTCTGTTCGTGTGACACCAAAATTAAACATTATAATACAATAGTGAGATCTGAGGCTCCCGAAGACGCCGAAACACTAAAACTAGAGAGGAAAGAGGGTGGTATAAACAAAAGTGTGAAAACAGAAAGAAGATTGATTAGAAGCATAGTTGTCTCGAGGACAGGAGAAACAGAATACTGCAGGCCACGATCTAATAAAGAAATCTATGAACATGTGGGAACGCAATACACACAATGTGTAAGAGAAAAATGTAGTTCTGCGGACATTTGGCTAGAATGGACGGTGACAGACTGACGAAGCATATCTTTAGTAAAGTTATGAAGCTGAAAGGACAACTATCATGATTTACACAGACATAAATGACTTCAAAGAAACAGACGTCAACATAATGAACACACATAAAAGGAATTGAATTAGGAAGAAAGTCCAGAAAGTGGTCTTCAGGGACGAAAGGAAGTAAAAGAAAACATTGTCAAACAACTTCGAAAGCAGAGATGAGAACTGATGAAACGAATGTGGAAGAAGAAGAAGAATGCAAGCATCAAGAACTGAAATATTGATTTAAAGTGCTGTATAAAAGGGCTATTTGCATATATAAATAAAATAAATGTGTTATGTAATGTTTGCAGATATGCTGCTCGTAATTCTTTAATTTTATGCCAGTGAAAGTTTCGTGAGCTTAATATACTGTTTGGCTCTACTTATAATTTTTTGGGATCTTATGTTGTAACGTGTAGCCTTGGAATAGCACAGGAAGAGTGTTGTACCTTAAGGACAGTTTACCTAGGAACCCACGACCTTTCCTGGTCAGTGTTTCGATGTAGTGACCGATTTGAGAATAACATGTAGAAATGCGAACTACAAAGCACCATAACCGCTATCCGGCGTTTTATACTGTTTCTATTGTTGAGGAATGTCAGGTTGTGTTTCGTGCAGCATTCGTGTAATCTATTAAAGCTGTCTCGAAGATGTTAATTCTTCTGTTACAGAATTTTATGCTGAGTAAAATTTTATATGTTTTGAAACTAGGTATATAACCTGTGGAGATAAATCCACACTTTACCATTCGTACCGTCTAGCACCTTGAAACAAAAGGAGGTTGTCTAGCATGGAAGACGTAATATTTCCAAATGAATTGAGTTTCTTTAATGTCTTAACAGTTTTACCTGACTTGAAAATGGAAATTTGTGTTAGTCATCAAATGTATTTGACTTGTAACTTGTTTTTCATAGTATTTCTTTTTACTTTGGTTTCACTTGGCTGATTGTTGGTATGTAACAGACTATAAAATACAGTATTGACAATATTTTCTCAATTTTTAAATTTAAATAGAATATTTGTTCCTGGGTAAATGACCATGTTGCACCTTGGAACATTTTTTCACTTTTGGAAAAGTCTTACTTTTTCGCAATAATTTTTCTAATTTCAGAAAAAAGACTGTAGCACAGAAAAGTGAAAGCTATCATTTAAAAACCGAACAAGAGAATATACCAGCAGAAAAATGCTCCTACCAGAGTACAAAAAATGTGAAAGTGCTCCTATTTATTTAGGACTCTGTAAATTGGGCTACCAGATGACTCATTTTATCTTCCTCGATACGTTTAAAGAATTTTCCAAAAATGTTGATGTGCGAACGTTCTCACTCCTTTTTAACACACAACTGACCTCTAACGCCCCCAAACTCGCCTAACAGTAACTCGCTCACACACAGAAATCCACTCCCACTTGCCCATTCTCATTCTGCCCAGCTCATTGTCATTATCTCTTTGTCTCTCTCACTGTCATTCTCTCCTGTGTCACATCAAGAGTCTCCTCCGTTCTGTCCTGCACTGTCACTGTCTCTCTCTTGCTCTCTCTTACTGCTACTCTCATTTATTCCTTCCCACTGCTGCTCTCTCTTTGCACTGTCACTATCTCCCCCTTCCTCGTTGTCATTTTCATAGTTTCTGCCTCTTATTATCACTGGCTCTTAACTACATCCACTTTGTCCTTCTCTTTATTCCTCTGCCACTGGCATCGTCTCCTCTTCACACTTTTCCTAGCATTGTTCTGTCACTGTCAACAATGTTCCACTGCCACTGCCACTGTGTCACTCTCTTTCTCTGCCACAAATACTTATGAAACGTCCCCTTAGAAAAATTATTAAATTACTGTGCTGATAAATCTCTTACGTTATTTGATTTTCAAACAGCTGAGCAGAACTGAACGTACTCAGACATTTCGCTCTTTACCTGTTCTGATCAACACTAAACTGACACACAATAGTTTTTTAGCGCAACTCAATCTGACTTTCAAAAATCCCTACAAAAGAATGGCCCTGACTAACATTAAGCTATACCTTTCACAAACCACTTACCTCACAAAAATCTTCGTTACTCTAACTACTGCAATACAGCGAGCGCCACTACTGCCAGCTAAATAAAAGATTCAAATTACTGAAGGCACTAATTACTGATATGCATAGTTAGCAAATGAAAGATTTTGATAGAGAACAAACAATGTATTTACCTTAATAGTGTTCAAAAGTCATAATATATATATATATATAGCAGTTCATGACATCCATTCTTACAAATGTATTGTTTCTGATGGACACACGCCCAGATCATCCGCTCTCAAAACTCCGCCATCTCTCTTCCCACATCCACCACTGCTGGCGGCTACCTCCAACTGCGCAACGCTACACGCTGTTAACAGCCAACTGCCCAACACTACAATAGCAAATTCCAACAATGCCATCCAGCCACAGACTGCACACAGCACAGCCAGTGATTTTCATACAGAGCGCTACGTGGCGTTACCAATATAAAAACCTAAACAGCCTACTTACACACTGTCTACTGCCTCCAATATTTATTACCTTTCCGTCTCTTTCCCACTGCCACTGTCTCCTTCCATCTTAGCATAGAGAAGTGCGAATATGTTCGCATGCCAAACGTTTTGGGAAAGTTTTAAAGGTGCTCAGGAAGGTAGAATCAGGCAGTTAGTACCCAACCTTTCAGCCAAATTCTTTTAAATAAACATATTCTAATTTTTTGTGCTCCGATAGGAACACTTTTCCGCTGGTTTCCTTCTTTTCCCTGCTGTAGCAGGGCATGTCACTTATATGAAAAGGACCGTACAGGACTGTAGAATACTGATAGTTTACTCATGTGAAATTGAAGCAACGCAAAATTAGTTTTACACTGCAGATCAGATTTTACGTGCAAAAAAATTTTGCGTATGCTTCAGTACTACAAGGGGTTTCCAGAAACCTTAGGATGATAACAGAGGCGCTTTACAGCATGTTTCTCCGTGCTACGCCACTTTATAAACTCCGTTTTCGCCTCGCAACGGATTTTACTTGCGTATTTTTAAGTATACAAGTAGGAGCCTCTGTGTCTCGAAAATGGATGGAGATACTGTATCAAGAAAATTTTCGAGGTTGCTCGAAATCGGGATCTTAGGAATATATCGAAAAAATTTCATCCATTTGCTGTCCTTAACCGTCTTGGAACAGCGACTCGGTTGTAGTACCCAAATACCATGTTCTTGGATTGTTTCTCGATAATGACGGGTAGTAGGCTAACTTTGAATCTCTGTATCTCAGAAATAGATAAAGATATCAAAAAAAATTTCTAGATTGTTTGAGATATTGATCTGAGGAATATATCGTCAAAAGCGGAGCCGTTTCTGTGCACAGCCGTCTTGGAACTCGAGGCTAGGTTTTGGTACGAAAAACGGTTAAAAAAATGCTCTTTTCAGGTTCCCCAAGAAATCGCCCATGCACTAATGGCGTCCCTTAAACCCCATAATGCATATCGTAGAAAAAAAACGATTTGCTCCGTTTGCCTAAGCTGTAGGAAGTGTGTAATATTCATACACTGACCCTGTAGTGTAGGATAGCGACACTAAGAGGATCCTTCTATTAGGCACTCTAACACTCTGGTCCAAAGACTATCCAAAACACTTGACCCAACTACTTCATCAAGCCTAGGTACGATCCGCGGAATAATCGCAGTTTTAGGAGCAGCGTTTTGGAACATATTGGTAAGCGTGATATTAAACTACCAATACAGAGCTGACTAGCGTCGGAAGCGTGAAAAGTGCTCCCAAATACAAAACTCTCCTCTACTTCGTTGCACTGCGTACACAAGAATGCGATTTTTCCGCGTTTGCGAGCACACTTCATTAAACAGTTCACCTTCGCTGTGCGTTTATAAAAAACATCTATATCTACATTTACATCCATACTCCGCAAGCCACCTGACGGTGTGTGGCGTAGGGTACTTTGAATACCTCTATCGGTTCTCCCTTCTATTCCAGTCTCGTATTTTTCGTGGAGAAAAAGAGTGTCGGCATACCTCCGTGTGGGCTCTAATCTCTCTGGTTTTATCCTCATGGTCTCTTCGCGGTATGTACGAAGGAGGGAGCAATACATTGCTTGACTCCTCGGTGAAGCTCTGTTCTCGGAACTTCAACAAAAGCCCGTACCGAACTACTGAGCCTCTCTCCTGCAGAACCTTCCACTGGAGTTTATCTATCATCTCCGTAACGCTTTCGCGATTACTAAATGATCCTGTAACGAAGCGCGCTGCTCTCCGTTGGATCTTCTGTGTCTCTTCTATCAACCCTATGTGGTACGGATCCCAGACTGGTGAGCAATATTCAAGCAGTGGGCGAACAAGTGTACTGTAACCTACTTCCTTTGTTTTCGGATTGCATTTCCTTAGGTTTCTTCCAATGAATCTCAGTCTGGCATCTGCTTTAGCAACGATCATCTTTTTATGATCATTCCACTTTAAATCACTCCTAATGCCTACTCCCAGAAAATTTATGGAATTAACTGTTTCCAGTTGCTGGCCCGTTATATTGTAGCTAAATGATAAAGGATCTTTCTTTCTCTGTATTCGCAGCACATTACACTCGTCTACATTGAGATTCCCTGCATCATGCGTCTATACGTTGCAGATCCTCCTGCATTTCAGTACAATGTTCCATTGTTACAACCTCTCGATATACCACAGCATCATCCGCAAAAAGCCTCAGTGAACTTTCGATGTTATCCACAAGATCATTTATGTATATTGTGAATAGCAACGATCCTACGACACTCCCCTGCGGCACACCTGAAATCACTCTTAATTCGGAAGACTTCTCTCCATCGAGAATGACATGCTGCGTTGTGTTATTTAGGAACTCTTCAATCCAATCACACAATTGGTCTAATAGTCCATATGCTCTTACTTTGTTCATTAAACGACTGTGGAGAACTGTATCGAACGCCTTGCGGAAGTCAAGAAACACGGTATCTACCTGGGAACCCGTGTCTATGGCCCTCTGAGTCTCGTGGACGCATAGCGCGAGCTGGGTTTCACACGATCGTCTTTTTCGAAACCCATGCTGATTCCTACAAAGTAGGAAAGTCATTATACTCGAACATACTACGTGTTCCAAAATTCTACAACTGATCGACGTTAGAGATATAGGTCTATAGTTCTGTACATCTGTTCGACGTCCCTCTTTGAAGACGGGGATGACCTGTGCCCTTTTCCAATCCTTTGGGTCGCTACGCTCTTCTAGAGACCTACGTGTATTGGTTGGGAATATTTTTGCTGTTTATGGTGTTATCCACTGTCGATGTGTGTTTTTCGCCGTGTTTTGTTTGCGTTGTGATGTCTACAGGGTGCGTCCAAAAAATGTATACACACTTTGAACTGTCATAGACAATTTATTTCCCGTTCTACAAGGTCAAATATCTGTGAGAAAGTAATGTTATGATTCTTCAACAGGTGGCAGCAGTGGCAAGGAAGTAACTGCAACATGGCGGACGTGCGTTTGAGCTTTGAAGCCCGGAATCATATAATTAAGTGGTACTGGAAGTTTAAGAATGTAGCTGCGGTTCGAAGACAGTGGAGAAGTGAGTATGGTACAGAACCACCTTCAAGGTTAACAATTACACGTCTACGAGACAAATTCGAAATTCATGGAACAGTGTGTGACGTGCATAAAGGTCGATCAGGGCGACCTCGTACAGCTACAAGTGACGATTCCACAACTGCGGTCTTGTAACTGTTTCAGCCCTCGCCTCAAAAATCTTCAAGGCAAGCGGCATGTGAGAGTAATGTAAGTGCTAGTAGTGTGCTACGCGTTCTGAAGAAAGGCAAGTTTCGTGTGTACATTCCATGGCTGGTGCAACAGCTAAGTGACGACGATCCAGATCGAAGGTTAGAATTTTGTGAATGGGTTCAAGGAGAACCGGGATTTATGGGTAGCATAATTTGGTCGGATGAAGCCCAATTCAAACTCAATGGAACTGTCAATAGGCACAATTGTGTGTACTGGGCTGAAGATAATTCTCACATTGCAGTTGAAAAGGCTGTGAATTTGCCTGGTGTAAATGGGTGGTGTGGTTTGTCTGCAAGGGGACTCATTGGGCCTTTCCGCTTTGAAGGTACTGTTACTGGAGAAACGTACCTAACAATGCTTGCTGACTTCATATTCCCTGCCATTCGTGCATTATACGGTAATGATGAGTTTTATTTCCAACAAGATGGCACCCCGCCACACTGAGGCGTAGCGCCTTCGCATCGCTCCTGTCACTTGTTAGGATGATATCGTTATAGGCATGAGTCATCGACAGATGTCACCAGCTGACATGGACCTGAGTTACAGAGCTGCACGTAGTTGTACTAGTAGGCGGCAGAGGTCAGCAGTTGACGGACAGTGCTAGCAGTCGTAGTCAAAACAATGTTGTAAAGTTATGTTTGACTAATATTTAATGTATTTGCATAATTATAATTGTTTTATATGTGTAGTAATTAGCAGTGTAAGTGTTGTATGAGTGAAGAAAAACAGAAGTAAATGAAAAGTGTTTTGTTTATTCACGAAGTACCAGTTAAACTATACAGGGGATTTACTATAATTAAAGGCAGTCAGTTTATGGTACTAATAAATCGTGAGTAGAACACAAATTAATCGGTAATTTCAGAAGGAGTAATTTTATATTTCATACTTTTCTAAATTTATTTATTTAGCAATTGCCATAGAAAGAAATGTTTTACTATGACTGGTCATAGAAGTAAAGCTCGGGTTAGCGTGGGATAATGCTGCAACCTGATTTGCTGTTTGTGATATCAGCCAATCAGAAAAATGGAGGCTCGCGCCAATCTATGCTGGGAACAAAGCCTTTGGTGTGATCTAGGTCGGTCGGGACTGAGGGCTCGAACTAGTAAGATCTGATTGAAAGCAGCTCCAACGAAAGTACTGTAAAATCGCAGAAAAACGCTAATTATGAGTTCGCGAAGTAGTACAAAGCGCATTTAAGTGAACGGTATAGTGGAAGTCGTGTGGAATTTCGGACGGAATATCAAAATTATTACTTTTGACTGTTAGTTAAAACCGCGTGGCGTATTGTGCGAGCTAAGACTGGAACAGGTATTACTTGTAGAGCAGAGTTCACAACATTTGAGCGAGCATTTTCATAACTAAACGATCTAGTGAACTCTATTAACTTCGGTAACGGTTGTAAATACCATAAACTGGCTACGTGTGTGATTGTGGTGTGCGTGGGAACTTTACATTGTGTAGACACTTAGTACGGACTTGGCAGTATTAACTGTGATCTTTATCGTAAAAATACACCTGAAAATTTACATTGCCAAGTTAAAACTTTTATTTCAGTACTAGCCACATCCCATTTACCGGACAATTCTACACTCCTGGAAATGGAAAAAAGAACACATTGACACCGGTGTGTCAGACCCACCATACTTGCTCCGGACACTGCGAGAGGGCTGTACAAGCAATGATCACACGCACGGCACAGCGGACACACCAGGAACCGCGGTGTTGGCCGTCGAATGGCGCTAGCTGCTCAGAATTTGTGCACCGCCGCCGTCAGTGTCAGCCAGTTTGCCGTGGCATACGGAGCTCCATCGCAGTCTTTAACACTGGTAGCATGCCGCGACAGCGTGGACGTGAACCGTATGTGCAGTTGACGGACTTTGAGCGAGGGCGTATAGTGGGCATGCGGGAGGCCGGGTGGACGTACCGCCGAATTGCTCAACACGTGGGGCGTGAGGTCTCCACAGTACATCGATGTTGTCGCCAGTGGTCGGCGGAAGGTGCACGTGCCCGTCGACCTGGGACCGGACCGCAACGACGCACGGATGCACGCCAAGACCGTAGGATCCTACGCAGTGCCGTAGGGGACCGCACCGCCACTTCCCAGCAAATTAGGGACACTGTTGCTCCTGGGGTATCGGCGAGGACCATTCGCAACCGTCTCCATGAAGCTGGGCTACGGTCCCGCACACCGTTAGGCCGTCTTCCCCTCACGCCCCAACATCGTGCATCCCGCCTCCAGTGGTGTCGCGACAGGCGTGAATGGAGGGACGAATGGAGACGTGTCGTCTTCAGCGATGAGAGTCGCTTCTGCCTTGGTGCCAATGATGGTCGTATGCGTGTTTGGCGCCGTGCAGGTGAGCGCCACAATCAGGACTGCATACGACCGAGGCACACAGGGCCAACACCCGGCATCATGCTGTGGGGAGCGATCTCCTACACTGGCCATACACCACTGGTGATCGTCGAGGGGACACTGAATAGTGCACGGTACATCCAAACCGTCATCGAACCCATCGTTCTACCATTCCTAGACCGGCAAGGGAACTTGCTGTTCCAACAGGACAATGCACGTCCGCATGTATCCCGTGCCACCCAATGTGCTCTAGAAGGTGTAAGTCAACTACCCTGGCCAGCAAGATCTCCGGATCTGTCCCCCATTGAGCATGTTTGGGACTGGATGAAGCGTCGTCTCACGCGGTCTGCACGTCCAGCACGAACGCTGGTCCAACTGAGGCGCCAGGTGGAAATGGCATGGAAGCCGTTCCACAGGACTACATCCAGCATCTCTACGATCGTCTCCATGGGAGCATAGCAACCTGCATTGCTGCGAAAGGTGGATATACACTGTACTAGTGCCGACATTGTGCATGCTCTGTTGCCTGTGTCTATGTGCCTGTGGTTCTGTCAGTGTGATCATGTGATGTATCTGACCCCAGGAATGTGTCAATAAAGTTTCCCCTTCCTGGGACAATGAATTCACGGTGTTCTTATTTCAATTTCCAGGAGTGTATGTATGTTGCGACCTGCAGTAGACAGTAGTGGCCTTGTATTTTCTACTACAGCTTTTAGCTAGACAAATGAACATTGCTGGACACTGGCAGGGCGGTAAAAAGAAACGTGCCGTGCCGCAGCACTATCATAGGGACGTATGAGCACACCTGGATCACAATGTGCCAGGCCAGTGGATAGGACGAAGGGGACTAATCGAGTTTCCTGTACGCTCTCCAGACCTCACGCCGCTGGATTTCTTCTTATGGGGCACAGTAAAAGATGAGGTGTACAAACGTAAACCACGTTTGTACACACTTTGGTATGAGATTCGGGCAGTGTGCGCAGGAATCTCATTGGACACTTTGTACGACGTATGGAATCAGTGGTGACTCGTACTCAGAAATGTATTGACGCTGAAGGCCACCAGTTTGAACATTAATCACATTTGCAAAGTACATTTATTTTTCCAATTGTAATTTAAGCTTTCCATTTGCAGAAATGTAACATTGTAGAACGGGAAATAAATTTTCTATGACGCTTCAAAGTGTGTATACATTTTTTTGACGCACCCTGTATGTATTCGTTTGTTTGTTGTGTTGGTGAATGTGGATGAGAGACGTGTTTCAGTAAAGCAATTTGCGGTTGTTGTTTGTTTTTTGTTGTATGTTATTCTAGTCAATAGTTCACAAGTTTGAATCAACAGCCTAATAGTCAGATAGTTTCCGCATTTGCATGGCGTATGCAATGTGTTTTTTGCAGGCGCTGGTGACGCAGAAGGTGATGCCTGTAACCGCAGTGGGGCCCGCCTGCCGTGTGTACGCTGCCTGGAGGTGGGGGTCTGCAGATATAGGCGGCCGAGGAGCCGGCGCCACGGCAGTCAGCAGTGGGCGAGCCATGGCGCTGGTACGAGTTGTGGCATCTGTGGTGGCGGCCGTCGTGCTGGGGCAGCGCGCCGCACTTGCAGAGGGCGCCTACACCGTGCCGGAGCCCCACATACAGGCGCTCAGGCCCAAGGGGGTCCGCTTCTCCATACCAGGTACACCACGCTACCTGCCAGACTCACTGCTACCGTGCTCTAGACCAAAACTAGTTTTCGTTCTATTCCATTTACAATCTGAAATTTCAAGGGTACCAGTGATCAGTTGTTTGGAGAAAAAGGTCCTCCACAACTTGTACAGAAGAATAGAAGGATGTGAAAGATAGACGTAGCTGAGAAGGGACGGAGACAGAATTGTAGGCTATTTGCCACATTGTTCAATTTGTATGCTGACCATGTAGTACAGGAAACTAAAGACAAATGTAGAAAGGAAATTAAACCTCGTGGAAACGGTAGGGGCGTAATTTTCCGTTAGAAGATCGTACAGTCTAGAATCGGTATAACAATCATGCAAAATCGCCTTGAGCATTGAGGCAATGATCCCACCGATGCATCAGGTTGAAGCTATCCGTTTGGTCCTCTTGCATGAAGAAGTCCGTAACTGCCTGCTGCACATTATCGTCCGATCCCCCTTTTAAGGGCCCGAAGGCATGAGAGATAAGGACTATTGGGCGGATATGGGGACGTGTATTATCAAGTCACGGTTGATTTTCGACAAACGTGCTGGCCCATACACATTCTTCATTCTCCGATGGGTGTCTATCGGTGTTTGTCCTTCGGCAGCCAAGAAGAGAACAACAGCATGTTGGTCCTGTTTCGACACATTTGCTAATAACCTCACCATTGTTCACGTTTCTGCATTTACAGCACCCACTTCGAAAGACACAAATGCCACACTAATCCCTTGAACACGTGTCAGCGCATTTATACGCGCATCGGAGTCGCGCTACGTTTAGCCAACGTACTCAGATGGAAACTTTTTGATCGCCCCTTATAATTAAAAACTTCGAGTATAATTTCTTAGATTTTCTCGGTGATTCGTTGTTGTCTAGTAGAATCGGGCGTACTCCGGTGGTTCGCATCTTCCCAACACGATGTCTCGGCGCCGTAACTCGGCGTCTTCATCAGGTGTTTCCAGAGACTGACGAAGACGCCAGGTCATGACGTCTAAAAATCGTTTGGGAAGACGCGGACCACCGGCAGTACACCCGATTCTACGAGATGACAAAAACTTTAAGCTTTGCTGATGACATTATAATCTGTCAGACACGGGGAAGGTGTTGGAACATGGGCTGAACGGAATGGACAGTGTCTTGAAGAGCGTTATAAGATGAGCACCAACAAAAGTTAAATGGAACGAATTAAATGAGGCGATTCCGAGGGAATTGGATGAGAAAATGAGACACTAAAAGTAGTAGATACGTTTTGCTAGTTTGGTAGCTGGGGCTTATGGGCGCTCAACAGCGAGGTCATCAGCGCAGTTTGGTAGCTAAATAACTCACTTTGACAAAAGCAGAGACGATATAAATGCAGACTAGCAACAGCAAGAAAAGTTTTTCTGAAAAAGAGAAATTTGTTAACATCTGAGTTTCTTCTGAAAACACGTGACTTGTGTGTAGCTTTATGTGGGAGTGAAATGACGATGAATAGCACAGACAGTAGCTTTCGTAACATAGTGCTAAAGATGAACCCTAAAGATGTGGTGGCTACATCGAAAAGCTAATGAAGAGGTACTGAATCTAATAGGAGAAAGAGAAATTTACGGTAGAACTTGACTAAAAGAAGAGGTTAGTGGACAGGAGACATCCTGTGGCAATATCGTAAATGGCAGGATTCCGAGCGTGCTGAACAAGAAGGTTGGGGGAGAGGGGGGGTGAGTAAATTTTTGAGGGAGATCAAGGCTTTACGATAGAGTCAACTCAATGTCAGTTGCTATAGTTGTGCAGCGAAGGAGACACTTGCACAGCATTGGCTAGCGTGAGCTGTGCGTCAGACCAGTCCGCAGACTGAAGGTCAACTGGTTTATTAGAAAATAAATGCCGGAGGAGAAACTAAAGAGGGAAGAAGGAAGAGTACAGTTTAACGTGCCGCCGACATCGACGTCATTAGAGACGAAGCAGAAGCTCGGAACGTTTCGGGGATGGTTAAGAAATTCGGTCGTGCCCTTTCAGAGGAACCATCCCGGAATTTGCCTGGAGCGATTTAGGGAATCATTGAAAACGTAAACTCGGATGGCCGGACGCGGATTTGAACCGTCGTCCTCTCGAACGCGAGTCCAGTGAACTGATCACTGGGCCACCCCTCTAGGTGTGGAACTAAAGAGGAGATAAATGTTGACTGGCAATAGCCACAAAAGTTTTTCCTGGAAAAGTGAAATGTGTTATCATCGAATATAAATTTGTTAGGAAGTATTTTCTGAAAGTATTTCTGTTGAGTGTATCATTATAAGAAAGCAGGCAGTGGACGATAACGGAGGCTTTTTAAAGATGCTACAGAAGAATGCTGAAGATTTGATGAATGGATCAGAAGAGGAACAGAAGCGAATCTAGGCGAAAATTGCTTTGTGAAGCAATTTGAAAAAAGCACGAGTAACGTAGTAGAACAGTTACTGAGGAATCAAGAATAGGTAATTTGTAATGGAGGGGAGTAGATAAAGATCAAGAATTGAATGTATACACAGTTTCGAATGGGTGAGGAAGCATCAGATAGGGATGATGTTACCTAGCAACGAGTCTTTGGACGAACACCGCAACTACTTTAGTATTGTAATACTAGTTTGAGGCTTGGTTCCACTATGAGGTATGGTCAGATAAAAACGTAAGTTAATGGTTTCCTCAGCCCAAAAGCAGTTTTAACATTGCAGTGTTTTATTAGGCACGGGGTGCTACGTCTTTTTCTTTCTCCATCCTTTGAAGTCAATTACCAGAGCAGTTACAGAGGTACCAACAGTATAACGGGCACTCAGAACTTGGCATTTCTCACACATGCAAATCAGTGCCAGAGATTGGAGAAGCGGTAAGCAACAGAAAAAATCCTAGTGCCAATCCCCACACCACTGGGTATTTAGTCTGACACCCGCGCAGTCACCGTGCCCACATTTAGTAATTTGCGACTTAATACTTCCTTCCACCGAAGTGCCGCTTCATTTATTGGTAAACCACAAGATAACAGTTCTTTCATTTAAAGTCTGAGACAAGACAAGTGCCCTGGAAAGAATGCGAAATTCGTTGCGCCATATACTACTTGAAACTGTCCTGTCAGCAGCATCTATTCACACAGCAGAGCACAAATTCAAACTGAAGTCTTACGAGGTAACGATAGTGCTTCATCTGAACAGATAACGTTGTTTGACGTCAGTACTTCAAATGGCTATTGCAGTCTGAGCGCAGTGTGGGAGCTGATCTTGAAATGCTCATTTTGTATGAGGTATGGCTGCATTTATCGAGGCGCGTGCAATCGCAGGCCAATAGATGTTGCAGTACCGAAAAACTTCAGCAGTTACATCAAGAGCATCTGCATGATCTGGATACGGGAGTGTGGTGCGCAGTTAGCGCAACACAAACTACTGGACTGATCTTCTTCCACCAAGTCGTACCTTTTGATAGGTTTGTGAACAATATACTGCAAGCTTTTTTCAGCGAACTAACAGCTAATAAAAAGACTTAAAAGTTATTTCCTGCTGGACAATGATAGAGGCCACACCTCCAACGTGTCTGTAATAGTATTATGAGGATAGTCCCTGTAATCAGAATCAACTTTTAGTATTTTCAAACTCGTATGGCCCCACAAACCTTTCCTTTTTTCTAGTAATGGTCTTCCGTAGAATTCTTTCGTCACCTTTATCTGCCAACTTAAATTTCTATGTTCTTCTCTATACTGTGTTCCAAATGTACACTTTCAGAAACTTCTGAGTTCCGTACCAATATCAGATATCAGCAGAGCTTTCTTTGTCTGCACTTATTTGATTCTGATATATTCCTTACTTCCTCTGTTGTGTATAATCTTTCTTTCTCGTTAGCAGATTGTTTCACTTCTTCCATTACCATGTTGATCCCGCCTTTGATGTTAAGCAAGTTACTCTCCTTTCAACGACTCTTCACCATCTTCGTCTTTGTTTAACATTAGCAATATTCTGCGCTAAATATTCTGTCCATGTCTTACAACAGACCATCAAAGTATTTCTTAAATCCAACCAAACTAAAAAGATTCTTTGATAGAGTAATCCAAACTATGTTGAAAATTATGTTTACATATTGATAAGCATTCAGAAAATGTGACACATATTGAAAATAGCTTTTTCGTTGTTAATCTATATCTGTGTAACATAAAAACGAATGCATGTTTGTATGTATGTTCTACCTCTCCTCCTAAACCACTGGATCAATTTCATCCAAATTAGGAACATATACTACTTATTGTCTGGAAAGAAACGGTAAAAACCACCGAAGTTCCATAGAGGCATGGGTGGGAGTGAAAAGGGATGGTAGCCACTGACATCTAGATTGCTTCGCAGGTAGTAACAGAATGCGTTACAGAGGATATACGTGCGGATGGGCATGGCTGAGATGAGAGAATGGGAGGAGGAGATGCACAGAGAAAGAGAGAGAACGAGACGGATTGCTAGAGGGAATAGGGTATGGAATGAGAGGGAGTGTAGGAGATGGACCGACTGATAGGGGAGAGGAGGAGATGGACAGATGGTGGGAGGATGAGATAGAGAGAGGCGAAGGAGGAGATAGAGAGAGAGGGGGGAGGTGGAGGAGGAGGTAGACAGAGAGAGGCGAGGAGAGATGGGCAGAGAGAGGGGAAGAAGGTGGACGGAGAGAAAGAAAGAGAAGATGGATAGAGAGAAGGGGGAATGGACAGACGGAGAGGGGTGAACAATGAGAGGATTATTAGAAGATGGAAGAGGAGCAGGTTGTGAGGATGCAGATGGAAAAGGGGCAGATGTGAAGAGGCAGATGGAAGACGGACAGATGTGAGGAAGCAGATGGAAGAGGATCATATTGTGAGAAAGCAGAGAGAAGATGTACAAGGTGCGATGAAGCAGGTGGAAGAGGGGAAGAGAAATGGCAGGGGGAAGCTAGGGTAGGGGAGACATTTAAATTTTTCCTGATTATTTTTATGGAACAACAGCTAAGATCTACCATCATGTAGGCAGCTGGCGTGGCTCCTGTCATCTGTAAGTCTGTGTATTGAGAGGCAGTTGGGTTGCAAAGACAGTGACATATCAACCAGACCATCTCTGCAATGCCTGAAGCAGTTTTTCCCAAACTTGGCACACATATCACTTGCAACCTGGAAAAAATTACTCTTACAGTTAGATATTCATGGCACCCCTGAGACTGAGGTAAAGGTGAAAAGGAGTGACGTAAAGGCATAACTCAGGGGCGCCTGAAGCAATTTCAACAATCTTTAGTATATAAATGACTCATTTATTTGTATATAAACAGTGTGGTAAAGATACCCCTAAAGCCCCTAGGGGTGGGGATGGGAAGGGAGTGAAAATTGTTCTAAAACAACCGGTTTTGGTATTTCTCTCCTCTATTTAGATGACATAGAAAACTTTAGAAGTATGAAGTGCAATTTGTCTCTTACTTTTGCTGTTCAGTGTGTCAACCAGGTTGCGAGAATGAGGCGAGCCAATACTTTTAGACCAAAGATTATGCCACACAGCTGAGTACCACAGATAAATTCAACATCCTCTCTGAGGTCGTATGTTGTAAAACAGCAGAGATTGAGACATATATGTGTGAAATATATATATGACACACACTTAGTAGGTCAAGCAGCGGGTAAAAAGCTAATTGTCAATATAAACTGCACGATACCGGTACTGTCTGATCTGATGTACTTATGACGTCAGTTATTTCATATTCCTTTCACCGCTGATCATTCCATACCATACGCCAAGGAAAGCAAGTTCACGTTTTAACCTTAGCAATACCAACGCAGCACCCCCGGAAAAAATTAAAGAGAAACAAAATTCGTTAATTTTTGTTACCTTTGAACAACATACTTTTTAAAGAGGTACTGACGTCTTAGTAGGAGCCAGAACATGGAAATATCTTTTAGCGCACCCTTAGCAACATCAACGCACTTTCCAAAATCAACGCTCTTTCAGTAACGTGTACTAGCAGAGAGGAGGGGGGGAGGGGGGGCGAGGCGAGTACCTTATCCCCACCCCAAAATCATGTTTAAAATATGCAGATTTCGTTAACTTGTTGATTTTTGCTCACAGCATACTTTTTAGAGAGATATTGATGTGTAAGTAAGATCTGAGCCGAAAATATTTCATACGACATTCATTGTGGAAGGTGATCGCTACTACTAGGACTTAAATTTGAGGTTAAGTTTAATTCAAAATTTAAAACATTCATGGAATCAGAAGAATTCACCAAAAATAATGATTTTTAAAAATTTTAAAATACAAACTAACTCGATTACAATATTTCCAAATGGTGGGCGTGAAGAACACTCCCCTCCCCCTTGGCACTGCGAGCGTTAATGCTGTTGCTTTATTCTTAACTGTTGGAAATGAAGTATCTGAGTGCTTATAAACCTTCCGCAGTCTTGCCTTGAGAATGACAGGGTGTGCGCCTGTCGAAATATTGGCGTTTGTCGACGACGTGCCCGGCTACATTTCCGTAAATTGTGTCAACAGATGTAAAGTTTGTTTCTGAAATACCACAGAGGGTGTTATAACGCCGTTAGTGTTTACAATGCAAGGCTTTCATAAATTAGTTGTGTAGTAATCATTAATTGTGAAAAGATTAAATAAGTCGTATCAGTGTAAGGCCAGGAGGCGGCCAGACGGGTAGGGGAGCTGTGTGGCGTGGACTGGGCGGTTTTTTAGGTTAGAGGGTCTCAGAGAAACACAAAAAGAGCTTCAGTCTCAAAGGAAATACGTAGATCTAAGAACAATCGGGGTAACAGTTGCAAACTGTCGTAGCTGTGTTGGAAAAGTATCATAGCTCCAAGCGCTAATACTAAGTACTGATGCTCAAATGCCGGCCGCGGTGGTCTAGCGGTTCTCGGCGCTCAGTCCGGAGCCGCGCGACTGCTACGGTCGCAGGTTCGAATCCTGCTCGGGCATGGATGTGTGTGATGTCCTTAGGTTAGTTAGGTTCAAGTAGTTCTAAGTTCTAGGGGACTGATGACCATAGATGTTAAGTCCCATAGTGCTCAGAGCCATTTGAACCATTTTTTATGCTCAAATCGTTATAGGCACTGAAAATTTGCTTAAGCCGGAGATAAGTTCAACCGAAATTTTTGCGAAGCACCTAACAGTGTTCAGAAAGGATAGGCTACATACAGTTGGCGGTGGGGCGTTTGTTGCTGTTAGAAGTAGTTGATCTTGTAGCGAATTTGTAGTAGATAGTTCCTGTGAGTTAGTATGATTAGAAGTTATTCTTGACAACTGGAATAAAATAATAGCTTGAGCCTTTTACCGACCTTCCAGTTCAGATGATTCAATTGCTGAAAGGCAATTCATACATCTACCGACTTAAAAAAAAAATGGTTCAAATGGCTCTCAGCACTATGGGACTTAACATCTGAGGTCATCAGTCCCCTAGAACTTAGAACTACTTAAACCTAACTAACCTAAGGACATCATACACATCCATGTCCGAGGCAGGATTTGAACCTGCGACCGTATGGTCGTGGTCGCGCGATTCCAGACTGAAGCGCCTAGAACCGCTCGGCCACTCTGGCCGGCGCCGACTTCAATTTACCAAATTTTCAAATGTATGTGAATTGCTAAGGGACCAAACTGCTGAGGTCATCGGTCCCTAGACTTACACACTACTTAAACTAACTTATGCTAAGAACAGCACACACACACACACACACACACACACACACACACACACAAGCCCGAGGGAGGACTCGAACCTTCGGTGGGAGGGACTGCGCAATCCGTGACACGACACCTCAACCGCACGGCCACTCCCCGCGGCCTTCAATTTACCCTCGATATATTGCCGGAAATACAGGTTTCAGCCCGGAGGCAGACGTAAAGCATCATCCGAAATTGTGCTAAACGCATTCTCTGAATATTAGTTCAAGCAGTTAGTTCATGAGCCCACTCCAATAGTAAACTGTTGTGAAAACGCACGTGACCTCTGAGCAACCAATAAATGTGAGCTAATAACGAGCATCAAAACGAATACATGGATTAGTGAACACAAGGTTTTCGTAGCGAGACTGCATATTGTAACTTCCAAATCCTCCAAACATAAATGAAAAATATATCTATTCAAAAAAGCAGATAAAAATTTGCTTAACACCTTCCTGAGAGACAATCTCTCCACTCGGTCCAAACTAACAATGTGAGTGTACACCAGATGCGGCTTGAGTTCAAAGAAATAGTATAGACAGCTATTGAGAGATTACACCAAATAAATTAACAAACGACGAAGCTTATACCCCATGATGGAGAAAATAGGTCAGAACACTGTTGCAGAAAGAAAGAAAAAAGCTTCTCAAATTTAAGCGAATGCAAGACCCCCAAGATAGGCAATCCTTTATATAAGCTCGAAATTTAGCACGAACTTCAATGCGAGATGCTTATAATAGTTTTCACAACGAAACTTTGTCTCGAAACCTGGCAGAAAATCCAACGAGATCCTGGTCGTATGTAAAATATGCTGGCTGCAAGGGGCAGTCAATGCCTTCTCTGCGCGACAGCAATGGAAATTCTATCGATCCCAATGCTGCTAAAGCAGAGTTACTAAATACAGCCTTCCGAAGTTCCTTCACCAAAGAAGACGAAGTAAATATTCCATAATTCTAATCAAGAACAGCTGCCAACATGAGTAACTTAGAAGTAGGTATCCTTGGTGTACTGAGGCAGCTTAAATCACTTAACGAAGGTAGGTCTCCGGTATGGACTGTATACCAATTTTGTTCTTTTCTGAGTATGCTCATGCACTACCTCCATGCTTTACAATCACATACAATCGCTCGCTCGACGAAAGAAAGGTTCAAATGGCTTTAAACACTATGGGACTTAACATCTGAGATCATCAGTCCCCTAGACTTAGAACTACTTAAACCTAAGTAACCTAAGAACATCACACACATCCATGCCCGAGGCAGGACTCGAACCTGCAACCGTAGCAGCCGCGTGGTTCCTGACTGAAGCGTCTAGAACCGCTCGGCCACAGCGGCCGGCTCGACGAAAGATCCGTACCCAAACACTGGAAAGTTGCACAGGTCACACCGATATTCAAGAAAGGCAATAGGAGAAATCCACTAAATTACAGGACCATATCATTAACGTTGCTATACAACACGATTCTGGAACATGTGACCGCACATTACGAATTACCTCGACGAGAACTGTCTATTGACACACACTCAACACGGATTTAAAAAACATCGTTCTTGTGAAACACAACTAGCTCTTTACTCTCACGAAGTGTTGAGTGCTTTTGACAAGGGACTTCAAATTGATTCCGTATTTCTCGATTACCAGAAGGCTTTTGACACCGTATTTCCAAGCGGCTTGTAATCAGATTGCGTGCTTATGGAATAGCGTCTCAGTTATATGACCGAATTCGTGATTTCCTGTCAGAGAGTTCATAGAGTTGGCAGAAAGTCATCGAGTAAAACAGAAGTGATATCTGGAGTTCCCCAGGGTAGTGCTATAGGCCTTCTGCTGTTCCTTATCTAGTCGTATATAAACTATTTAGAGAAGCAGTCTTAGGTTGTTTGCAGATGACACTGTAGTTTACCGCGAAGTAAAGCATCAGAAGATTAAAACAAATTGCAAAAGATTTCGAAAATGTATCTGTGTGGTGGCAGTTGACCCTAAATGATGAAAAGCGAGAGGTCATCCATATGAGCGCTTGAAGGAATCCGTTAAACTTCGGTTACACGTTAAATCAGACATATCCAAACGACATAAATTCAGCTAAATACTTAGGAACTACAACTGCGAACAACTTAAAATTGTAAAGAACACATAGGAAATGTTGTGAGGAGGGCGAACCCAACACTGCCTTTTATTGGCAGAACACTTAGAAGATGCAACAGATCTATTAAAGATACTGCCTACACTACTTCAACGGCAACACGTTTTTTATTATCGGGAAATAGGGTTGAGAGTGTCACGGACTTGACATAGGATTGAGGTGGACATCATTAAAACAAAGGCGTTTCTTGCTGCGGCGGGATCTTCTCACAAAGTTTCAACCACCAGCTTTCTCCTCCGAATGCGAAAACATTGTTTTAACGCTGATCTGTGTGACTTGTAGAGTATCCATGTAGATCAGATGTAGAAGTAGATACAGCACTGAATGCAATGTTTCTTTACGTTCTATTCCCGCCTAACACTGTTAGTTACCGATGTTCCCACTAGGTGCCATGCGCGAAAGAGTTGTTCCAACAGACACCATGGAGTCGTGTAACGGTACAGAGCTTGGCGAGTGTTGTTTATGGTTTCATAAATACAAATCCGCTTCAATTCAGGACAAAATGTCGCAAGCCACCACCTCAAAGGCAAACTGTTATTACTTGGTACAATCGTTTCCCAAAAACGGGCTGTGTATCACGTAGGATGCGAGGTCACGGTCGGCTAGCAGTCTCTGATGAAGCAGTTGATCCAATTCAGCAGTCCTACATTCGTAGTCCGGATAAATCAGCGAGACATGCCGGATAAGAATTGAATATCTCTAGTGTTGCAGTGGGGAAGATATTACAGAAACGCCTGTCACTCAAACCCTACAAAGTGGAGCTGTTGCAAGCTATAATTGAAAGTGACAAAGAAAAACGAGCTGAGTTTGCGTAGAAATTATTAACAAAACGCAGACTGCAGATAATTTTCTTTGTGAAATTGTGTTCAGTAATGAACTACCTTCCATATCTGTGGTAAAGTGAATCTGCATAATATTTGGATATGGGGTGAGCAGGAACCACATTACGCAATCGAACATGGATAGGACTCGCCTAAGTAAATTTTTTTTTCTTTTTTGTGTGTTGTAAGCTGGTATAATAAGATTTACGGTCATTTCTTTTTTGCTGAGTCAACCGTAACTGACATAACGTACCTGGATATGCCAGAACATCACCTAATGTCTCAATTACAACAGGATACGGGCACAGAATTTATTTTTCATCTAGATGGTGTGCCACCACGTTATCATCGTGATGTTGTCGCGTATCTCCGTAGGAATGTCCCGACTTGGATTGGACGTGGCGGAACAATATCCTGGCCTCCACGATCACCTGAGTTACTCCCAATGGACTTCTGTGTATGGGGTCACATTAAAGACAGAATGTTCGTTCCTCCGCTTCCTGGAAACGTCGACGGCCTGCGACAAGGAATATTACGAGGGTGGTTTGAAAAGTTCTCGGGCTCGCCACGAGAGGTCAGCGCTAGCGCAACGAGTTGTTCAAATGATATTCATTGGAGTGTTTCCAGTAAACATGTGCCACGTCAGTGCTCTTGGAAGAGAGCTGTGGCGGTGTGTGGCTCTGTTGTTGTTTCCGCGTAGTGATTTGCGACGACGAAAAAAATCGAGATTCGAGCAGTGATTAAGTACTTCGTAAAGGAAGGTATGAAAGCAAAGGACATTCATGCCGACTTTCTGAATACACTGGGGAACTCTGCTCCTTCATATTCAACTATTGGTAAGTGGACAAATGAATTTAAATTTTGTGCGGTAGCGTTCTCGCTTCCCGCGCCCGGGTTGCCGGGTTCGATTCCCGGCGGGGTCAGGGATTTTCTCTGCCTCGTGATGACTGGGTGTTGTGTGATGTCCTTAGGTTAGCTAGGTTTAAGTAGTTCTAAGTTCTAGGGGACTGATGACCATAGATGTTAAGTCCCATAGTGCTCAGAGCCATTTGAACCTTTTTTTTTTTTATTATTTAAATTTGGTTGGGAAAGCTTAGGTGATGATCCGAGCAATGGTAGGCCAAGATGTGTCACTACTCTAGACGTCATTGCAAAGGTGCACAAAATGGTCATTGAGGATCGCCGATTGGAAGTGCGTGAATTTGCTCACGCTTGCCAGATGTCATCTGAAAGGGTATATCACATTTTAACTGAAGAATTAGAAATGAAAAAATTATCTGCAAGATGGGTGGCGCGACTCTTGATAGTGCATCAAAAGCGCATGAGAATGGAGAATCGGAACAATGTTTGGCCCGTTTTAGGAGAAACGAACAAGACTTTTTGCGCCAGTTTGTAACCACAAATGAAACTTGGATGCACTACTATACCCCAGAGACAAACAACAGTCAAAGCAGTGGAAACATGCTGATTCTCCGCCGCCAAAGAAAGCAAAGATAATTCCTTCTGCGGGGAAGGTCATGGCATCAGTGTTCTGGGATGCGAAGGGGATTCTGTTTGTAGATTATCTTTTCATAATGGTTCACATGGCTCTGAGCACTATGGGACTTAACATCTGAGGCCATCAGTCCCCTAGAACTTAGATCTACTTAAACCTAACTAACCTAAGAACATCACACACATCCATGCACGAGGCAGGATTCGGACCTGCCACCGTAGCGGTCGCGTGGTTCCAGACTGAAGCGCCTAGAACCGCTCGGCCACACTGGCCGGCAGATTATCTCCCCACTGGGCAAACAATTACTGGTGAATGTTATGCTAACCTCCTGAACAAATTGCAACAAAAGACACGTGAAAAAGGCCAAGTTTAGCAAACAAGAAAGTCATCTTCCATCAAGACAATGCGCACCCGCACACATGTGCCGTCGCCACGGAAAAATTACACGAACTAAGGTATGAACTGTTGCCACACCCGACTTATTCATCTGATATGGCTCCACCAGACTTCCATCTCTTCCTAAAACTGAAAATTTTTCTTAGTGGACGAAGATTCACATCAAACGAAGAATTGGTAGCAGGAGTTGACAACTATTTTGCATGCCTACAGGAAACTCATTTTCGAGATGGGATCAAGGCACTGGAACATCGTTGGAGCAAGTGCATTATTCTACAAGGAGACTACATTGAAAAATAAAAAAAGTTTCAGTGATGTAAGTACTTTTTTTCTATGCCGTTCCGAGAACTTTCCAAACCGCGCTAGTACAAGCAGCTGCCACCATAAATCAAGACCTGCTCCATAGAATTCGACAGCTGACAACAGTATTTGTGGTATTACAAAAAGTAGCTGCATTGAACGTTTGTAAATAAAACTTAAAGATATACTGCATTCAATGTTGTGTCAAACATTTGTGACAATTATTTACCTTTTCCACAATTAAAGGTTACTATTGTATAACTACGAGGGTTGGAACTTTAGTAGTGGCAACTATTTATTTACAACTCGTACAAAATAGATACGTGTCACAAAGTTTTACTAACCTTCAAAGTAGTCACCAGCATTGTGTATAACCCGTTGCCAGCGATGTGGAAGTTATAGGATACTCTTACAAGGGAACCTCCTCATCGCACCCCCCTCAGATTTAGTTATAAGTTCGCACAGTGGATAGGCCTTGAAAAACTGAACACAGATCAATCGAGAAAACAAGAAGAAGTTGTGTGGAACTAGGAAAATATACAAACTGAGAAGTCCATGTGCAGCATAGGCAACATCAAGGGTACCTCGAGCTCTGGAGTGCCGTGGTCCCGTGGTTAGCATGACCACCTGCGGAATGAGAGGTCCTTGGTTCATGTCTTCCCTCGAGTGAAAATTTTATTCTCACAAAGTTATGATCTGTCCGTTCGTTCATTGACGTCTCTGTTCACTGTAAGAAGTTAAGTGTCTGTGTTTTGCGACCGCACCGCAAAACCGTGCGATTAGTAGACGAAAGGACGTGCCTCTCCAATGGGAACCGAAAACATTTGATCGCAAGGTCATAGGTCAACCGATTCCTCCACAGTAAAACACGTCTGATATATTCTATACGACACTGGTGACGGCATGTGCATCTCATGACAGGAATATGTTGTTGACCCACCTAACTTGTACGGTTGGCGAATGGGTAAAAAGATTCTTCTACTTTGCCCGATTTAGGTTTTCTTGTTTAGGTGTAGCGTCCGCATATTACGGCGCAGTTACCTCGCATCGGACGGACGGATAATAATTGTCTGAAAATAAAAAATTAAAACTTTTCACTCGAGGAAAGACTTGAACCAAGGACCTCTCGTTCCGCAGCTGCTCACGCTAACCACGGGACCACGGCGTTCCTGAGCTTACACTTTCCTTAATGTTGCCTATGTTGCTCATGGACTACTCAGTTTGTATACTTTGCTAATTTTTTCATAGTTGCACATAACTTCTTCCTGTTTTCTCGATTGATCTTTGTTCAGTTTTTCAAGGCCTATCCACTTTGCCAACTTATAACTATATCTGAGGGGGGTGCGATGGGGAGGTTCCCTTGTTAGCAGTGCCAGTTGTGTTGACAGTTCGAGCGGCGCGGTCTATTGCCCGACGAATTTGTAGCAGTTCTGAAGCGAATGGCGTGAAGTGTTTCCTTTAGTTTAGTAGTCGAGTTGAACTCACGAGGGCTTAAGTCAGGGGAGTGCATTAGGTAGTACAGCACTTAGCAGCCCCATCAGTCAAACAAATCAGCATTGTCCTGCAAAATGATGGTCCGGTCGTGCAGAAAGTGTCATCGCTTCAGCCTCTATGCTGTTCATTTTTGGAATACAGTCTACAACCAGCTTAGAGACAGAAATGATGACACTTTCTGCAAGACCTGACCATCATTTTGCAGGACAATGCTCAAGCACGTACAGTGCAAGCTGTTACTGATTTGTTTGACTGATGGGGCTGCTAAGTGCTATACCACCTACTGCACTCCCCTGACTTAAGCCCTCGTAAGTTCAGTTCGATTTCTAAACTGAAGGAAACACTTCACGGAATTCGCTTCAGAACTGCTACAAATTCGTCGGGCAATAGACCGCGCCGCTCAAACTGTCAACACAACTGGCACTGCTAAAAGTATCCTATGACTTCGACATCACTGGCAACGGGTTATACACAATGCTGGTGACTACTTTGAAGGTCAGTAAAACTTTGAATCACGTATCTATTTTGTATGAGCTGTAAAGAAATAGTTGCCACAATTAAAGTTCCAACCCTCGTAATTTATAAACACCCTGTATATATATGAAGTTGGTTTGATAAGTCTGGCAAAGAATAGTAAGAAAAAATGTTCGTTTCATAAGCAACTCACCTTACTTCTCAATATAGTCGCCTCTGAGGGATATAAACTTGGTACAGCGATCGTCCAGCTTTTTCGTTCCATCGAAAAAATAGGTTCTGCAAAACTCTGTAAAATACTCGTTGACTGCAGCTATCACTTCCTCATTTGATGATAATTTCTTCCCAGCAAGCCAAATTTTCAATTTGGGCAAGAGGAAGAAGTCACTGGGGGCTAAGTTTAATGAATAGGGTAGATAAGCAACTAGTTCAAAGCCCAGTTCATGCTCTTTCGCCATTGTTATCCCTACTGTGTGGGATTGTGTATTATCCTAGTGAAGGAACAATTTTTTGCGTGCCAATTTTGGACTCGTTTCAGCCAACGCAAGTTTCATACGATACTAGCATAGTAGGATCCAGTTACGGTTCTGCTTTTTCCAAGTATCTATGGGGATTATTCCATAGGAATCCCAGAAAACAGTGACCATCCCCTTATCAACTGAGGAAATTATCTTCGCCTTCTTTGGTGCACTTTCACCGCATTTTGTCCATTGTTCTGAACATGGCTTTGTCTCTGGTGTGTAATGATTGATTCGGGTTTCATCAACAGTCACAAATCGGAGCAAAAAGTCTTGCGGACAACGATTAAAGATCGTCAGACATTGATTTGAAATGTGCTGGATGCGCTTTTGGTCGACTGTGAGCAATCACGGCATCCACCTCGCACGCAGCTACTTCATGGACAATTCTCCATGCAAGATATTATGCACTCGCTCAGTTGAAATGTCTACAGTCTCAGTACTCACGAAATTTTATTCGGCGGTCTTGCATTACCATATGATGGATTTTGTCAATGGTTTCCTTTGTGGTCGGCTGGAGCGTGATCGTCTTCGGTACCTGACCAACTGCATTTATATTCATTAATCCAAATGTAAATCACCTTCAAAGATGGTGTAGAGTCCGCATGAACTGCATCCAGTTATTTTTTGATTTGTGTGGTAATCCAACCCTTCGATTGAAAATGTTTAATAACTGCACAAAACTCCATTTTCAATCACAGTCGACACTCTGGCAATTCCGGCGGCTGCCAATAATGAACTGTGCAGTGTACATTGTTGAAAGTCCTTGGAATAATCAAGCTTACCCAACCATGAAAGTGCAACAAAAAAGTTCCATTTACCAGACTTATCAAAATACCTTCGTAAGTGATCTGGCAGATGACGTCGGGAAGTTGCAACTCCAGAAGACAGCAGCGAAAAAACGATTGATGCAGGGACAGGCAGCTGGTTCTCAACGTAAATAAATGTGACGCATTGTGCATAAATAGGCGAAGAGCTCCACTATTGTTCCGTTACACTTTCGTGATAAAGCACTGGAATCAGCAACTACCATAAAATAGCTACGAGTAAGCTTCTGGAGCGAGTGAAACGGCCACACAAAGCTAGCAGCAAGAAAAGTAGGTGCCAAGCTGAGACTCAGTAGAAGAGTCTTAAGGAAATGTGATTCATCCACGGAAAAAAAGTCTTATGAAACTCTTGTTCGACCGACTGTTGAGTATTGCTCGTCTGTATGGGACCCTTACCATGTCGGATTAATGGAATATATGGAGAAGGTCTGGTGAAGAGCAGCGCGGTTGGTCACGAGATCGTTTAGTCGCGGCAGAAGCATTACGGAGATGCCGAACAATCGTCACTAACAGACGCCACAAAAGAGGCGTTGTGCATTAGAAAAGGAAACGTACACTCGGCTTCTTAATATCCTGCCTGTCGGGTTCCGTTATTGAGAAGGCTACTATATCTCCGACAGGAAACACCTGTGTCAGTACGAAAGAGATGTTAGTTAAGCTAATAGGCATCATCCAACTGGTAATTAACAACATGTGGCGTCTCACGAGGTTTCATCTAAGGACCTTTACTTTTTATAGTGTACGTGAATGTCCTTTCATCAGTAATATAGCCAGATGCCAAGTTTGTTTTGTTTACAAATGAGACAAACATTTGCAAAAAAATATCAAATCGAGTGTAGCCCTAGAAAGATCGATTAATGCAACTGTCATGGACATTAATAAATGGCTCGCAGCCATTTCTTTGTCACTAAACTTTGAAAAAAAAAAAAACACTATATGCAGTGTAGACTCGTAACAAGTTTCCCGTCAGTACTTATATATGGCTAACATATTAAGCGAGCAGATACAAAAAGATGACAGTGTTAGATTCTTGGGATTACAGCTTGATAATAAATTCAAACGAGAGGAACATACCACAGAACTTCTGAAACCCGTAAACAGATCACTATTTGCAGTGCAAATGTTGTCAGACAAGGTGATAAAAAAATTAAAAAGGTAGCATGCTTTGGTTAATTTCATTCCATCATGTCATACAGGATTTTTTTTTGGGTAATTCATGAAGCCAAGCCAACGTTTTCCGAGTCCAGGAACGTGGCATGTAAAAAGGATTATTTGCGGTGTGAAAACAAGGACGTCCTACAGAGGCCTGTTTGTGGAACGAGGGATACTAAGGTAGCGGTCGTGGTTCAGGGACACTACGAGGTGCATTCAAGTTCTAAGGCCTCCGATTTTTTTTCTCTGGACTGGAAAGAGATAGAAACATGCGCATTGTTTTAAAATGAGACCGCGTTCATTGTCAATACGTCCCAGAGATGGCAGCACTGTACGGCGAGAATGAGAACTGTTTTAAATACTTAAAATGGCGACGTTTTCCTTACTTGAACAGCGTGCAATCATTCGTTTTCTGGATTTGCGTGGTGTGAAACCAATTGAAATTCATCGACAGTTGAAGGAGACATGTGGTAATGGAGTTATGGATGTGTCGAAAGTGCGTTCCTGGGTGCGACAGTTTAATGAAGGCAGAACATCGTGTGACAACAAACCGAAACAACCTCGGGCTCGCACAAGGCGGTCTGACAACATGATCGACAAAGTGGAGAGAATTGTTTTGGGGGATCGCCGAATGACTCTTGAACAGATCGCCTCCAAAGTTGTCATTTCCGTGGGTTCTGTGCACACAATCCTGCATGACGACCTAAAAATGCGAAAAGTGTCATCCAGGTGGGTGCCACGAATGCTGACGGATGACCACATGGCTGCCCGTGTGGCATGTTGCCAAGCAATGTTGACGCACAACGACAGCATGAATGGGACTTTCTTTTCGTCGGTTGTGACAATGGATGAGACGTGGATGCCATTTTTCAATCCAGAAACAAAGCGCCAGTCAGCTCAATGGAAGCACACAGATTCACTGCCACCAAAAAAATTTCGGGTAACCGCCAGTGCTGAAAAAATGATGGTGTCCATGTTCTGGGACAGCGAGGGCGTAATCCTTACCCATTGCGTTCCAAAGGGCACTACGGTAACAGGTGCATCCTACGAAAATGTTTTGGAGAACAAATTCCTTCCTGCACTGCAACAAAAACGTCCAGGAAGGGCTGCGCGTGTGCTGTTTCACCAAGACAACGCACCCGCACATCGAGCTAACGTTACGCAACGGTTTCTTCGTGATAACAACTTTGAAGTGATTCCTCATGCTCCCTACTCACCTGACCTGGCTCCTAGTGACTTTTGGCTTTTTCCAACAATGAAAGACACTCTCCGTGGCCGCACATTCACCAGCCGTGCTGCTATTGCCTCAGTGATTTTCCAGTGGTCAAAACAGACTCCTAAAGAAGCCTTCGCCGCTGCCGTGGAATCATGGCGTCAGCGTTGTGAAAAATGTGTACGTCTGCAGGGCGATTACGTCGAGAAGAAACGCCAGTTTCATCGATTTCGGGTGAGTAGTTAACTAGAAAAAAAATCGGAGGCCTTAGAACTTGAATTCACCTCGTAGATATTGAGCGTCAGTGACAGAGGGGAGCAAAGGTCATTATTTTGTCAGGAATGGTGGGAAGGAAGCGACACTTTGTGGGCGGTACAGTGGACTCTTTCCTCGGCTCAGTAGGGGAGGTGTGAGTGAAACATTGGTGGTTTCACTAACAGTCATGTACAGAAACATAAGACCCTTTAAACAAACAGATTAATACATTGTGTTTTAACTCGCTCAATTCCTCGCGGCGGCAGATCGGCGGAGTCGCAGCGTGCAGACTCCGGTGACAGCCGATGCAGCGACGGCTCGTGCTGCAGCGGCGCGCTGGTGGCTTATTCTTCCATTGAGTACTGTGCCCGTGACTCACTGCGGCAGCGGCGTGGTCTTTGCTCGTTGCGTTAGTAACAAGCGGCTACGGCGTGACGAGGAGTGATCCGTCCCGGAATCGAACCGGCGACCCTCAGGTTGGGCGTCTTCTGGCGAAGTTCATCAACCTCTGGGCTCACAGGTCACCCATATGGCGAGGCCGCAGCCCCTTCGTCGTCATCAGCCACCTGGGTAAGTACCACTCGAACTTCTTTCTGGTAACATCTGGGATGGCATCTTTTGCGTTGTCCTATTGGCGCGGTATCGACTTCTGCTTCTGTCGAGCAGCGTTGCGGCTAAGTCGTCTTAACGAAGTATGACGTCCGCTGACTAACCATCGGTCTGTCCATCCGGACGACGTTTCTTCGTGTCTTCTAGCACCCCTTGAAGGACCTCCTCAAAGGACCACCTTACACCCGTTTGTCGGAGGTATTTAATCGGTGTTTTTGCCAATGTCGCAAAGTTTCTAGGGCGGCGACTGACTCTTCTGTCGTTGATCTATGCTTCTCACGTTGGGCGCAAACGTGACTCATGTGTCGGCTTTCCATTGTTTTACCTCTGTGCTGGTGTGGTCGGGCATTGCCCTGTCGTCTCCTCCGCATCGCCAGATACGTCACGTACGTGAGTTCAGCATGCTGACAGTTCCTGGAGCATTGACCACTGATGTGCGAACAGCGCTGGTCTTTGTTCTCCTTCGAAGCGTTGCCCGTCTGCTCGGTCGCCGATCTGTCGAAGTACTGCTGCTGCGCAAACTCCGCTAATCATCGGCCTTCTCACGTTGAGCAGAAACGTGACCAATGTCACACACGTGGCGGTTTTCCTTGTTCAACTGCTGCCGCTTCCGAATATTGTGGCTTAAGTCTCTAAAATGTTCACTTAACCTATAATAAGTCTCTCTGATTCGAACAAACATAAACAACACATAATTATTATATATAATTATTATACACTCTATAGTAACTACTGCTTCCCAATATATTTATTCCTTAATTAAATTGTCATTAAAATATATCTCTTTTTCTAAACCAATATTAGAAATAAGAATAAATTTGACAAAGATTAAAAGTCACATGCTTTGTCCCTGAAAGGCGTCCATTATCCACGAACACAAATTTTCAATGATTTGGCAAATCCATAAAAGCTTTAACTACTTACAAAGTTCAGTTTAAGAGAAGTCTAAAGGCTTTAGTTTTGGTCAACGCCTTCTACTCTGTTGTATTTCTTAGCAAAAGCGTTTGATGTGTACATATTACGAATATTTTCAGTTAACGCGAGTAGTGCGTACAATCTAAATTCGGTACAAATTCAGTGCCGTAATGTGATCATCGTAATGTGTAAAAGGTGCTGGGTAGGAATCACTAACTCAGATCTGCATATTTAATAATGGTAATATAAAAAGGATAAAAACTTATAAACGATCAGCACGTAGCCATGTGGACAAATTAATTCGTGATGTGAATACAAACCGACTCTTTCCATGTCATTACGATTTATCGTGCAAATGATCCATGAAACATGAAGCAAACTAACCAACTAAGCGTTGTAGAGTGATTCTTCTATTCGGTGACGCATGGTTGCAATAGCCTAAGAATTATGATATGAATATATTTTGTGATAAGTTTATTAATACCTTCGAAATGCAATTTAACATTTATTTGTCTAGATCTCGAGTTTAGGAAATATGACCAGTTTAGATCGTGCTAAAAATCATCTTCACACCGTAAGACGTCATTGCAGAATGTGTGTTACAAGTTGTGTATCAAGTACAGTGTCATTAAGACTTTTTAAATGAAAAAAATAGTTGAAATGGCTCTGAGCACTATGGGACTTAACTGCTGAGGTCATCAGTCCCCTAGAACTTAGAACTACTTAAACCTAACTAACCGAAGGACATCACACACATCCATGCCTGAGGTAGGATTCGAACCTGCGACCGTAGCATAAATGAAAACATGTTAAAAATTTCTTAACATTGCACATACAGGAGGATAATTACACTTAGGATCTGTGGAAGAGACGGCCGCTGTGGTCGAGCGGTTCTAGGCGCTTCAGTCGGGAACCACGCGGCTGCTAAGGTCGCAGGCTCGAATCCTGCCTCGGTCATGGCTGTGTGTGATGTCCTTAGGTTAGTTAGGTTTAAGTAGTTCTAAGTCTAGGGGACTGACGACCTTAGATGTTAAGTCCCATAGTGCTTAGAGCCATCTGTGCAAGATACATTAGAATATGTTTCTTCTTTGGAAAAATGTACTGTGTATTCTCTGACATGTTCTACTGCCTGGTGGATCTCCTCAATGTGGATCTTTGGGAACGAAAAGCACATTTGATTTAATCATCACAAAGAAGTTTACTGTTGAAATTCTGAGAGGGTACTTTCAAAGGATAGTTGAGCAACATTCCATTTCTTCCTATATACATCTCACAAAACGAAATGATGAGAAAATTTGAGTAGTTATAGGCCATACGGTGGCTTACCGTCTGTAATTATTCCCAGCTCACAACTGTCAAATGGACTGATAGGTTTACGAAAGTGTTCTCCGCTACACACCGTACGTTGGTTTGTGGAGAATAGATAGCGATGAACTACCTGTCGAAACAGAAGAGGGACGCGTTGTATTTTAAGAGTAAGTCATTTCTCAAAGCCGACTCCCGATGCTACCGGTCATTATCTTGATGGATACTTTGAGAAAGATGCTGAAGTGGGAGAGAAAATGGAGAGTGCCAGGGGGACGCACAGGTACACAGAGTGGGCGCCAGCTGTGGCCCTGACCTTTGGCGCGATGGGCGGAATTCCCCGCGGCTGGCGGGAGACGCGTCCATCTCGCCTAGCCCGTCACCACGCGCTGCGTCTTCTGCCTCGGGCTGGCTGCAGGGTTGGCGTTAGGTAACGCCGCTAAGAGGCACCCACAACCCGCAGGCTGGGCTCCCTGCGGTTTCGCCGCTTCCTCTCTGCGTGAAACCGTGCCGGAAGCTTGTGCTTACGAAAGGGTCCACTGCTTTTCTGATAGCTCACATCTGGTGCGATATGGAAGTTGGGAAATACCATACGGTGTAGACTATCTTCACAACACTGCCGTGTAAACAAAACAGTTTGTTATCACAACGTAACACCAGAGCAGTTGGAGAGGACAACAACGTTTATCTTACAACTGAGGCACAACGCTACCGGACATTGATGAAATTTCCGTGGATAGCATCGTACCAAAGTCTCCGACAAAATGGGTATACGGACGTCCTTGGAAAGAGAGGAATGCACAACAGGCAGCCATACATACCCAAACTTAAGGCGAGTACGTATAAAATATGGATGGATGATTAGACTTTAACGTCCTGTCGACGGGGTCGTTAACTCGGACTGTGGAAATTATAGAAGGCAACCCATCGTCCTCTTTCGTCCCAGTATTCGCCTTAAGAGATCTAGGTAAACCACAGGAAAGATGGCTGGACGGGAATTTCAATCGTCATCCTCCCAGATACGAGTCTAGAGTCTCATATCGCTGATTTATGCTTATAGATGGCGGCAGAGGGAGCGAGCGCTCCGCCTCCCAGAAAGAACAAAGAAATTTTGTGGTTTATGGATTGGGCATGGGGTGGACACCACAGAGAGGTGCCACTGTCACGGCAACTTCCTACTCGGCCACCACGGAATAGGCGTCAGAGGCTCTTCACTTGTTTGCGAGACTCAAGTGCAGGTGTTGTAAGTCACGATTTCAAAAAAATGGTTCAAATGGCTCTGAGCACTATGGGACTTAACTTCTGAGGTCATCAGTCCCCCAGAACTTAGAACTAGTTAAACCTAACTAAGCTAAGGACATCACACACATCCATGCCCGAGGCAGGATTCGAACATGCGACCGTAGCAGTCACGTCACGTTTTCCTTGCGGCCAAGTGGCAAGCCTGTCAGCAAGTGACTTCTGCAAAAGACTGTGCAAATTGAAACACTAATTTCCCACCTGTATCATCACTCTTATCACATTAGGGAAAGAAACAACTTACGTAATCATCCGTGTATTGTTTAATTCTCACGTAATGCAAGCCATCGTATAACCAGAACAAATTACTATATTTGAATTGTTCTTTATTTTTTTTCCCTCAGTAATTTGAAAGATATTTGTTGTTTTGTTCGCCTGTTGCCATAACAGAAAATGGCAGCTGTGTTGAGAAAGTAAGACGTAGAATATCTATGCGTAAAAGAGCTTTCAAAAAGTTGGAAGGTTTGTTGACGGCAAATATAATTCCAACAGCCTAAGAAACAGAGTCACCAAGTGTTTCGTCTCGACAATAGTATTATATGGCTGTGGGTCATGGACAATCAAGAAAGGGAGGAAAAATACTTGGATGATTTTGAAATGCGTTTGTGGGGCCTATAATTATTATTTCCATTATTATGTATGTATACCCTGGCCGATGAAAAATAGCAGAAGATTAATATTGCCTGTTCTGACTATCTTATTCCTCTCAGGAGCCCAGCTGGTAATGGGTTGGTACATGACTGGTGATGCCGGGGTTTCTGAGCTGAAAGCTCTTCAGGACCATAAGTCTTCTGTTAACATAAACTCTGGGCAAGCTAGAGCGACAATCCTGGGGCGTGAAGGTGGAACGCTACGTGTCCCAAAGAACAGATGGTCCTGACTTCACTGCCCGGATAGCGAGAATGTTAAAGCTCCGCCGCTCTGGCCTCAGAAGGACCAATTAGGACAGACCGACTCCCTTATCAACATCAGCCAATGCGTCATTTGGATGCGGTATGGAGAAGTGTGGGCTCAGCATACCGCTCTCTAAGCCGTTACGGGATTTGCAGACGTTGGAGCCGCTTTTTCTCATTGAAGTAGCTCTTCAGTTGGCATCGTGAGGCTCAGTGAACCCCGTTCCAGTCCTTCCATCAAGGAAAAATATCTGGCAATATCGGGAACTGAAACCGGTACCTCCACACGGCAAACCACCATGGAGACCACTCAGCTAAGAGGGTGGACGAGAATGGTAAAGATCTCTATAAGAACCTATCAGTCTCCAGGAACGAGACTTCTTGACAGATTGAAACTGATTTCTGGGTAGGGATACGAACCGGGAACTGCCCTGAAAACTTTACTTCTACTTCAGAAACTTCACATAAGCTCCCCTACATACCTTGCTGGACTAACACTCCTGGAAGAAAGGATGCTATGGAGATATGTCTTAGCAACAATGTAGGGGATTGTTTTCACAATGAGAACTTTCAAAGCAGTGCACACAACTTTGCAGAGTGAATACTTTGATTCTTTGAGGAGCCAACACATTGCTCTGTAAAAGATTGCAGAGATTACCGTTTTTGTACAGTGTTATCGTTGAGTCAATATTGCAATTGTGCCGCTTAAACCGTAGTTGTTATTGTGGTCTTCAGTCCAGAGACTGGTTTGGTGCAGCTCTTCATGCTACTCTATCCTGTGTAAGCTTCTTCATTTCCAAGTAACTACTGCACCCTACACCTTCTGAATCTGCTTTGTGTACTCATCTCTTGGTCTCTCTCTACGATTTTTACCCTCCACGCTGCCCTTCAATACTAAACTGGTGATCCCTTGATGCCTCAGAACGTGTCCTACAGCTTAAACTAGAGAACCATTTAATTTTGGAGTCAATGTCATGGGAAGTGTCTAAAATCAAGGAATTTTAAAAAAACTCACATCTTCGCTATGTGCTTCCTATTAAGTATTTTCGCCTGTCATCTGCTTCCCTGTAGTTTTTTTTATCCACACAGGGCGATTCTTATTAACGTTTAAAAACACCGAAGCGATGTAGATGACGCTGAGACATATAATTTAATATAAGACTCAAATGGTCACAAATATCGGAAAAAACCCAAAAATGGATGAGAAATGTTGAACATGTGACGTCACCAGATGAGGTACCTCGCCGCACGTGCAGTGGTTGGGCATGGAAGTGAAGGTATGACTGAGCGATGCAGTACTTGCATTCGATCAAACGGTGCAAATTTCGAACACCTTCTGTAAAAGGTGCAATGTGATCCGTTGTAAACGTAGACGTTACAAAATTATTGTCCTCACTATAGCCAAGTAAAAGCTTTTCTTACATTGCATTTCTTTGAAAGTAAAGAAAACATTGGTCATTTACTGGTAACGACGCAATTCGGAAGCTTACGCTCATTTATTTGTGACTCAGTGTGGTTGGTTTTTGTTGTACTGTACTTTGCAATAACCCGGAGGAAACCGCGAGACCGGCAAATAAAATTAGATATCTTATGTCAATGTAAATATAGAATTGTCTAAGGCAATGAAAAAAATATTGCCTGCTAGACGTAAGACTCGAACCTGAGCTCCACGCTCACCTGCGCACCTGAGCCGAGCGCTACACCGACATGAATACTTCATTGGCGTTGGAAAGATCAGGTGCGAAAGACGACGTTTGACGGGGTATGTCATTTGGTGATGTCACGTTTTCAACATTTATCATCCAGTTTTGGGATATTTCCCACATTTCCAACCCCATGTGCCTTGTATTAAACGACATGTCTCAGCGTTATTTATATCGGTTCGGAGGTTTTTAAACGTTAATAAGAATCAGCCCCTATAATTGAAAATTTTATGCTTCTCTTATTAAATACAGTTCTCGGACTCGGTTTTGTAAATCATTTTCCGATTCTGTTTTACTCCGCTTGTCATAAAAGTTGAATGACAAATTAAAAAAATTTAAAAAAACAGGAAATTGCACCTACCAAGTAATGAAGCTCCTATCGAAGTAGTTTCCTTGACTATTTTCACACAGTTGCCAACGTTTCTGGAGGTCATGGAAGGAAGGAGGGAAATTTTCAACTGCGATGCTGGGAAACTACTTTGTCTCAACCCATTGGATTCTCCGATATCTTTATGAAGCTTTCCTTTCAGTAGCCTTTTCACTCGCGGATACAGGAAAAATTCGCAAGGCGAGAGGTCGGGTAAAATTGCGGATGTGGGATGGCAACAACAGAATGTCTAGCCAGATATTCGGTAACAGATAAAGCAGTATGGGGGTCTTGCATCGTCGAGCAGTGAGAAGTAGTCCTGAGAATGCCACAAATCAGGGCGGCGACGTCGCGTTGCTTGTCGCAAACGTTTCAGTACTTCGATGTAAAGATTTTGGTTCGCTGTTTGACCTGGAGGAAAATACTCATGGTGAACTAAGCCTTTACTTTCAAAGAATGCGGTCAACATTCTTTGTTCTCGAAAGTTGTTGTCTGACTTTTTTCAACTCTGGTGAGGGTCATACTACTGACTCCAACTTTCATTCCCAGCAATAATCTTTGGCAGAAATGAGGGATCACGTCTGGCTCCACAGAGTTGTTCAACAGAAATTCTTCATATTTACTCATTCGGGGCGGCCGAGCGGTTCTAGGCGCTACAGTCTGGAACCGCGCGACCACTACGGTCGCAGGTTCGAATCCTGCCTCGGGCATGGATGTGTGTGATGTCCTTAGGTTAGTTAGGTTTAAGTAGTTCTAAGTTCTAGGGGACTGATGACCTCAGAAGTTAAGTCCCATAGTGCTCAGAGCCATTTTCCTCATTCTGTTCGTCTATTACTGCGGGAGGGACGAGTTTTGCATGAAGTTTCCGTTTCCCTAAATCTTCACGTAAAATCTGATGACACACATCACGATTCAAATTGAGTTCTTCTGATATCGCACGCACAGTTACATGACGGTCTTCTTCCAATAGCTGCCTTACACACTCCACGTTTGGATCAGTATGTGCTGTAGACGAATGATCATCTCTGGGATCGTCCTGTACTGAATCTCTGCCTTCACGAAACCTTTTGCGCCACTCGAAAACACGAATTCTTGAAAGTTCCTCGCCTGCGTATGCTTGCTTAATCATTTTCCATGTTTCACTAAGGGTTTTCCCGAGGTTAACGCAGAACTCAATGTTCACTCTTTGCTTGCAATCAGACTCTACTGTGTCGCCGCTACTAATGCGCCAAGTACCCAAACAGCCCTGCCACCTGGTGAGTTTGTGCAGAAATGCGGCGAAGGCCATTTCAAGGACGCCCACTTACTAGTTAACATAAAAATAGCATTTGTTCCTTTTTAGTATTGCAAAGTCAGAAATAAAAAACATGTCTTGGAATTTTTCTGACAACTTGTCCCCCTCTGTAACCGAGTGGTAAGTGCATCTGACGGCCGTGTGGAGGACCTAGGTTCAGTCTCGGTACTGTTGAAAAGGTGTCGGTGGTAGGAGGACTGTAACGGGGTGAATTCAGCACTGTGGTGCCAGGTGAGTAGCTACTTGAAAGAGAAGAAGCTGTTCCCAGGTCTGGAAAGCCGACGGCGACTAGGAGAGCGGTTTGCTAACTCTTTGCTCCTCTGTGCCACAGCCGAATTATGCCACATGGCAGAGGATAACAGCAGGTCGGCATTGCATGGTCCTCTGGGTTTGAGTGTACAGTTTAGTTTCTTTCTCTGGTTGTAATTACTTCGCCATTTTCAAACAGTTGCAAGTTGATGTTTGGTACCACGTTATTATCTTGGGTTGGTGCATAAGTTCGTAGCGTTTTACCATAAGTTTAATAAACAGAACAGACACAACATAACTTTAGTTATCAATAATAGGAAAGGTAAAGGCACGAGAGAGGCAATTCTGATGTTGCGGTTAATAATGCATGCAAGACTAAAGAAAAATCAAGACATGTTCGTAGGATTTGTCGACCTGGAAAAAGCGTTCGACAATGTAAAATGGTGCAAGATGTTCGAAATTCTGAGAAAAGTAGGGGTAAGCTATAGGGAGAGACGGGTCATATACAATATGTACAACAGCCAAGAGGAATAATAAAAGTGGATGACTAAGTGCTCGTATTAAAAAGAGTGTAAGACAAGGATGTAGCCTTTCGCTCCCGCTGTTCAGTCCGAATATCGAGGAAGCAATGATGGAAATAAAAGAAGAGCTCAGGAGTGGAATTAAAATTCAAAGTGGAAGGATATCAATGAAACGATTCGCTGATGACATTGCTATCCTGAGTGAAAGTTAAGAAGAATTACATGATCTGAACGGAATGAACAGTCTAATGAGTACAGAGTATGGGTTGAGAGTAAATCGAAGAAAGACGAAGGAAATGAGAAGTAGTAGAAATGAGAACAGCGAGGAACTTAACATCAGGATTGATGGTCACGAAGTAGATGAAGTTAAGGAATTCTGCTACCTAGGCAGTAAAATAACCAATGACAGACGGAGCAAGGAGGACATCACAAGCAGGCTAGCAATGGCAAAAAGGGCGTTCCTGGCCAAGAGAGGTCTACTAATATCACATATCGGTCTTAATTTGAGGAAGAAATTTCTGAGAGTGTAAGTCTTGAGTAAAGCATCGTATGGTAATGAAACACGGACTGTGGGGAAACCGGAACAGAAGAGAATCGAAGCATTAGCGATATGGTGCTACAGACGAATGTTGAAAATTAGGTGGACTGATAAGGTAAGGAATGAGGAGGTTCTCCGCAGAATCGGAGAGGAAAGGGATATGTGGAAAACACTGACAAGGAGAAGGGATAGGACATCTGCTAAGACATGAGGGAATGATTTTCTTGGTACTAGAGGGAGCTGTAAAGGGAAAAAAACTGTAGAGGAAGACAGAGGTTGGACTACATCCAGCAAATAATTGAGGACGTAGGTTGCAAGTGCTACTCTGAGATGAAGAGGTTGGCACAGGAGAGGAATTCGTGGCGGGCCGCATCAAACCAGTCAGAAGACTGATGCCCAGAAAAAAAAATCTTCACCTTCACTGTTTGTCTGTCAATGATGGGGTAACTTTTCGACTCTGCGACTGCAGAAGTCACATGGTTTTCAGGCGAAGAACTCGTCGAGCTAGGTTCAGAGAACGTTTTCATCCGACAAGGAAGTTCCTAGTAGAGTGTTCAGCACCAGTAACGATAGAGGATAGGAATGGTTGGTGTTGTTCACGAGCCCGTTGATAACGTGCAAGCAGAGACAGACATATGTCCATCCGCTGATTTTTGTGAGTTTGACTTAGAGCACGCGGTACCCATACACCCGATTTTTGAACCTTTTCCATTGCATACAAATGTCAGACGATGGTGTAATGATCACAGTTTATCATATTCGCTAGTTCTCGGATAAACTGCCGTGGATTAATGCGTTTTAACGATCTTCATCAAACCCGGAAGGGCTTCCTGAACGTGGAGATTTACTAATGTCAAAACGATTTTCCTCAAAACCAGAAAACCATTTTCTTTGCTATGCTCTGTACACTGACATTGTCCCCATACATGGCCGCCTACCCTGCCGTCACCCCGCTATTGAACTCAAACATAAGAATATGTCGGGAATGTTACGATTTCTCCATTTGGCACTCCATTTTCCAGCGTCCACAGCTCCACTCACTATCTCCAAATGACAAAATGACAATGTGTAAACTCAAACAGCAACAGTGAACTACAAGTAATAAAATGACGTGACGAAATGACAGAATGTAATATTAGACAGCAACAGTGAACTACAAATAAAAAAAATGACAATCGATAAATAAACATAGCAGCCGGAATACCAACATGCAAAACTAAAACACTACGAACGTATGCACCAAGCTAATATTTGACAGTAAAGTACGAGTTAGTGGCGTCTTTGGAAAGAACGCACACCAGGTTTCAGCCCTGCTGGTCTATTTCTTTGTGTTTGGTATTCTTGTGAATCAAGGAAGTCGAGTGATTGTCAAAAATGGACGAAGAAGAATTTCGTGTGGTGATTAAACAATACTTTATGGAAAGCAAACCACATCAGGAGACCAAAGAGAAGCTTGATAAACATTACGGTGACTCTGCATCTTCGATTAGAACAGTTTATAAGTGGTTTCAAAATTTTCGGAGTGGCCATATGGGCACAAGTGATGCTGAACGTTCTGGACGCCCTGTGGAGGTTACGACTGCAGAGATCATTGATAAAATCCATGATATGGTGATGGATGACAGAAGAGTTAAGCTGCGTGAAATTGCTAGTGCTGTGGGCATCTCGAATGAACGGGTACATAATATTTTGTATAAACATTTGGACATGAGAATGCTATCCGCAAGATGAGTTCCGCGATTGCTCACGCTTGACCAAAAACGGAATCGTTTGAAGTGTTGCAAGGATGGTTTGCAGCTGTTCAGGAAGAATCCGCAGGACTTTAAGCATCGTTTCGTCACTGTGGATGAAACATGGATACATTACTATACTCCTGAGACCAAACAACAACCTAAACATTGGGTTACCAGGGGAGAATCTGCACCAAAAAAGGCGAAGACCAGTCCTTCGGCCGGAAAGGTTATGACGACTGTCTTTTGGGATTCACAAGGGATAATCCTCATCGACTATCTGGAAAAGGGCTGAAAATATTACAAATGCATATTATTCATTGTTATTGGGCCGTTTGAAAACCGAGCTGCAAGAAAAACGCCGGCGATTTGACCGCAGAAAAGTCCTTTTCCATCATGACAGTGCACCACCACACACCTCAGCAGTTGTGGTCGCAAAATTAATGGAAATAGGATTCCAACTCGTTTCACATCCCCCCTGTTCTCCAGAATTGGCTCCCTCGGACTACTATTTGTTCTCCAATTTGAAGAAATGGCTGGCGGGACAAAGATTTTATTCAAACGAGGAGGTGAATGCAGCAACTAACAGCTATTTTGCAGACAGTTCCTATTATTCCGAAGGGATCAACACATTAGAACAGCGTTGGACGAAGCGTATAAGTTTAAAAGGAGACTATGTCGAAAAATAAAAAAAGGTTTACTCCAAACATGTAGTAGTTTTAATTTTTGCACGGACTTTTCAAACGCCCTTGTACGTCTTTTAAATCACTAGAAGCGCATTGTTTTTAAATATTCAGTACTAATTGCAAAAATAAATTGTGCGCGATGCAGTTTGTTTGTTTAGCATATTAGAATTCATCAGACGAGAAAGCCACCAGAAGAAGCCATTATCGTCGACAAAAGTGTTTCAACCGTCGGTGTATGCTGTCGGCCGTGTAGCTTACTGCTGACTGACACGGGGCCCTCTCTCTTGCAGACGAGCCTGGCGTGGAGTTGTTCGCGGTGCACGCCAACATCAACAAGGAGATGCGCGACCTGGAAGCTGGACAGTTGTCCGCCGACGTGTTGCGACCGCGCGACGGCCGCTGGGTCTTCGAGGACCACAAGACGGCGCTCCGACCCGGCGACCGCATCAACTACTGGCTCTACGTTAAGCACGGCGGTCTGGGATTCCGCAGGGACGGCGGCACCTTCACGGTCACAGGTTGGTGCCACTGCTACTTCCACATGCCCTTCGGGTGGTCGAGTACGTTTCACGCTGCTTTTTACAGGAACTGACGTAATCGTGTCGTAGTGGCGCTGTCAGGGCAACCAGAAACGAAGCTTTAGATTTCTCGATCGCTGTAGCTTCGAGCTGGCATTCTTGGATGTGTTAGTGACAGGAGAAACCAGAGTTGCAGCGAGAACTCTTTAAGGGATGTGTTTGTGGTTGCGCAACATGTGAAAAATTTGTGACAAGGAAGATTATGAGTTTTACTGCTCATCGTTTCACTCGCAGCAATTTAAACGGCCTTCTTAGGTTCCTGTCTAACCACACATTCCGAAATCGTCACATATACGGAAATAAACAGCTAAGCATTTATGACAAGGAAGAATACGAATTATATTGCCTGTCGTTTCACTGGCACCACTGTAAGCCTGTCATCTTAGATTCCTGCCTAACCACACACACCACATAATCAGAAATAAACACCCGAATATTTGTTTCAGCCTTGGTTGTCTAATCAGACGGAAATGTTAAAAACATCAAACACTGCAGAAGACACTTGTACTACACTCGTAACCAAGTCCCAGATTGTGTTAACAACAGATGAAAAAAATTAGCGCGGAATAGGATGCGAACCCATATCCTTCCACTTCATAAACCACGACAGTACCCACTATGCAACAGCTTATTCGCGCGACCGATATGTCATGTCTTTGCTATCCTAATATTTCTTCAATTCTTATGCCGTTACTGCAAGTTTGTGATACATTTTTATTGCGCCATTGATTTGAAATGGCACACTGTGGCACACACATTACAAAGGAAATGAGTAATCAAAATGCACGCAGCTTACACATAAGTCGTCCACACACGCTCGCAAAATGCAATAATCGAAAAGCCATTAGTGACGTCACGACAGCGAAGAGTAGTGTGAATTCTACTCGACACCCCCCCCCCCCCCCACACACACACACACTTCCCTACATGAGAGGCTTGTGTTGTGTGTTGTCTTGAGCGTGCGGAGCTTATTAGCTAACGTTGATTATCTCATAAGAAAGGCAGGTTAGTGGTTAAGCACAGAGCGATTCTTTACAGTTCGCTCGCAGTACTGCGGCCTTACGTAGCGGCAATATTCAAAATGTTGAAAGAGTTTGACAAGTTTTCGAACATGTGCCTCGCAAATTAAGTATTATTCACGAAACTTCTCGTTGCGACAACTTGCGGAAGCCTTTAAGCAGTTGTTCTTTTCGCAAAACGAGCTCTCAAGAAAAGGAAAAAACATAGTGTAGTCAGGTGTTTTTCTTTCGAGAAAATGATTTAAAAATCGTTATCACCCAGATTTTCTACAGGATTGCAACTGTAACCTTTTGATTGGTACTTACAAGTCGTCTTCCAAAATGTCAGAAATACTCCACATCACCAGGTCTTCCTCCCCCCTTCCCCCCCCCCCCCCCTAACAGTCGTATCGGAGCCGTTGTACGTCATACAATGGGAAGTAGCGTGTGCATACAGCTCACTGTAGTTAGACACTTCGTCAATAGAGCTTCTAGACGCAACACACAATTTAGTACCTCTGCACTCTTTGCACAATGCAAGTATGTAATCGGGAATGGTTTGCCACTCTGAAGCAGTTAATCCAAATAGTAAGTATCGAACTTATGTCAGCACAGCTTCTACGCAGTTTCCTTGGTTGCCCTTTTTTTCCCCGTGGGAGTGAGACGTGTGCTTCACTCAGTTATTACACGTGTCAGATAATCCACTTTCCATCATTGTTACCGCCACATGCTGTTTTTTTTTTTTATTGCAAATTTAATATTATGATATGTCAGCGTACCTTTACTGATTGTGTAAGTAAGTATGGCGGGGTTGGGAATCTCGGGCCTCACCCACATATTGTAGTTACGTTTGTCACAAACCCATACCTGTGTAGTTACCAGTTAACCAATATGCCGCGCGGAGTGGACGCGCGGATTGAGGCCCCAGGTAACGGACTGTGCGGCTTCTCCTGCCGGAGGTTCGAGTGCTCCCTCGGGCATGGGTGTGTGTGCTGTTTTTAGCTTAAGTTAGTTTAAGTAGTGTGTAACTCTAGGGACCGATGACCTCAGCAGTTTGGTCCTAGGAACTCACACACAATTGAACAATCTGAGGAAACACATCCTATGGTGGATATCGTCCAGAGGATAGTTTTTTGCGTTTTACAGCAGAATCATTATTCTATCAGTAACTTCAGTGTTTCGGAGCCTTATGGCATTATTGCGAGATTTGTATGATAAGTGCTGGTAGTTTCCCTAATGTGGCAGCTCCCGTACGCAGGTTATTTATACCATGTAAAAAATAACAAGACCTACTAATTACCGATTATACGCGTCAGTGTAGTGCCAGAGCTGTCAATACAAGCCAGTGATATTGATTACAAAATGATGTATTACTTTTAATAGGTGTTCACTTTTGTATATTATAAATAAAAATGTTTATATGCATGAAATGCATTTTTACATTAGTTACTTTAATTTTCTTAAAAATATATGTGTTAAACTTGTCAGAGAATGCTAGATTTAACTTAGGCCTATATTTTTGTACCAGTATGTATGAGTATGGCAGAAAACTGCACGTCGTTACTACAACACAAGATTTTTGTTTAAATTTTCAAAATGTTTTGCCACAATTTAATGGTGCCCTGTCAGATTTCGTATCTTAGCAGTTTAAATTTCGGAATTCAAAATCCGTCAAATATTCAAGCGTACATCTTTGAGGACAGTACGTCAAATTACACATTGCTGGGACTCAGATACATGGGCAGTATGTCATATGTTTTTAACATTTGACTAACACTACGTACGATGTGTTAAAGCAGCATGACAATGGCAGCCGGGAACCTTCGGGTGGAATACAACAGTATTGGCATGCGTTAGCAAACTTAGTTACGGAGGCGTGCATAGCAGAGGGCTAAATAAAAGGAAGCAATTTCGCAATCACTCTACAGAAAATGTACGGTGCCAACGAATTGCTTATCCGCACTCTGCCTGGGACGTCAATGGACTGTATAAGGTAGACGCACCTCAAATAACGCTAAAAAACATTTTCTTGTTACTAAATGTCAGGCTAATTTTGGAAAGCCCTCAGCCTACATAGCCTGATGTCAAAGTCTGATCAGTCGACGAACTGACTACGTTTTATTGTCAGGACACTTAGAAAATGTAAACGGACCTACTAAGACTACTCTTGTCCGTCCTCTTTTAGAATACTGCTGCGCGGTGTGGGATCCTTACCAGATAGGACTGACGGAGTGCATCGAAAAAGTTCAAAGAAAGGCAGCACGTTTTGTATTATCGGAAAATATGAGAGAGAGTGTCACAGAAATGATAAAGGATTTGGTCTGGACATCATTAAAAGAAAGGCGGTTTTGATGCGACGGAATCTTCTCACAAAATTCCAATCACCAACTTTCTCCTCCGAATACGAAAATATTTTGTTGACACCGACCTACATAGGGAGGAACGATCACCACGACAAAATAAGGGAAATCAGAGCTCGTACGGAAAGATATAGGTGTTCATTCTTTCCGCGCGCTATACGAGATTGGAATAATAGAGAATTGTGAAGGTGGTTCGATGAACCCTCTGCCACGCTCTTAAATGTGATTTGCAAAGTATCCATGTAGATTTAGATGGATCGCACTTTCTCCTAAGCCGCCATCAACTTCAAAAGAATAACTCGAACGACTCCGTTTGCAATAACCAGAGATTTTGACTGACTTGCTTCCGCAAAATGCTTCCCGCTTGAGACTATCAATAACCTTTCAACACAATGTGGTTTGCCCGGTTACCAAATCGCAACGACTCTCTCGAAATAGAGCTTCCATTCTGCAGCGAAGTGTGTGTTCGATGAGGCTTACAATAATTATAAACCGACTATTTGGCCTTTTACTTTAAAGAAAGTCATACAATAGTGCCAGGATTTTAGGTATTAACATACAGACAAAATTTGGGATTTAAACCTTACCATTTATTGTTTTGTGGCCGACAGGTTGTGAAACGTAGTAACATAATAGAACGAGTAAGTTATTTGTATTTATTGCTTGGATAACTTGCAATGTGCCTGAGTCTGCAACGCCGTAATAGGTACATCTTTTGTACACAGAGCTGGTGGACAAAAACGCGCCAGCATCTCCTCCGTTGGGCTCATCCCAGCACTGCCCCCAGGTATGTACATTGTCTGCTGAGCAACTACACTACACTATGCTATACACTACACTATATTCTACACACTCTATGAGGTTTGGACAAAAATATGGAAGCGTCTTGAGATATGGATGCTCAGACATGAATGCCAACCAAGTCTGCAGGTTGCAGTAATGTATCTGACCACGAACGGCACCTTCTGCCAGTGGCAGTCGTGTTCAGAACAGTATTTTGTGTAGTCGTGAGTGCACTGACTCGGAGCTGAGGGAATGCGAACGATGGAAAATTCTTGATGCTCGTGTGGCGGGTGCGTCCGTAACCAAGCGAGCCGCAGTGTTTGTAGTTTCAAGAGGCACCACATCAAACACTTGTACCGCATACAGGAAAAGCGGAAAAACGTTATCCGCTAACTCAGAACGCGGACGGAAGTGTGTGTTGACTAATCGTGACAGGCGATCATTGACGAGGACTGTGACGAGAAGTAAGAGAACGACAGCTACAAAGGTCTCTCCCCAACTGAATGCCACACATGCGAACCTGTCAGCTATAAAACAACACGAGGGGAGCTCCATAAGCAGGGAATTTCAGGGCGAGTTGGAATCCCAAAACCGCTCATCAGTGATGCAAACAACCATTACAGGAAAACTTAGTGCCAGCGCCATAAAACCTGGACTATGGATCGACGGAAGAAAGTCATTTGGCAGGCTGAGTCTTGTTTCACACCGTTTCCAATTTCTGGTCAAGTTTATGTCCCAAAAGTGAAGCATGGCGGGGGTTCAGTGATGATTTGGGGAGCCACATCGTGGTGTTCCATGGGCTCCATTGGCACTCTGTAAGGTCGCATTACTGCCAAGAATTATGTGACCAATTTGGCTGATCAGGTCCGTCCCGTGATTCTACGTTTGCTTCCAGTGGTGGCACTGTGTTCCATGACTACAGGGCCCCTGTCCACACAGCTGGCATCGTCCAGGACCGTCTTTGTGAGTGCGAGGATGAACTGTTGCACCTACCCTGACTACCACAGCCACCAGATCTTAACGTTATTGAGCTTTCGTGGTCTATTTTGGAGAGAAGTGTGCTTGATTGCTATCCACTTTCATTGTCGTTACCTGAACTTGCCATTATTTTGGAGCAAGAAAGGAATAAGATTCCCTCGAAAACCATTAAGAACCCTTGTTTATCCATTCTGAGGCATTAATGCCAAATGGTCTCCTACACCGTATTAAGCATGGTAATACGTTGGTTTTTCGTGTTTCCATATTTTTGTCCAGCCTCTCTATATGCTACACGGTGATCGCACTGCAGAGCGCTTGCTTGCTGAATCCAAGTGCACTGCATTCAGCGTCCAGTAGTTGGACCAACATTCAAGGTATTCTCTTACTAATTTCCGTTAATAATGGTTCATTTTACCATTTCCCACTGAAAAGATGGTAATGACAGTATTAGTTGTAATCAAGGAAGCTAATATGTGTCTAAAAAGCTGCAGAAACTGCTAATGACCCCCGGTGTTAACTAGTGTTACGTATAAGAAGCATACAGGCATTTTTAAAATAGGCGTCCCATATTCATACAAGAGGTAGAACTTAACGAATGTAGGGAAAAAAGTCCTTTAATCATGTGTCCGGAAACAAGTACTTGTTGACATATGGGTCATTTTCCGTCTGTCAAAAGCTGTCATGTCTCAGTAATGTAGCCTGTCCTCATGTTGGCGTCCATTGTTCATTTCTTATTGTTTGTGTTCGTCTCCGTGCTTCAACTTTACCTGGCTGAATAAATCTAGCTTTCAAACTCTAAACTTTTGACGACTTGAATGGAGCTTGAGCTAATGATTATGGTGCAAGATGGTGCCGCTGGTGAAATTGGAATTCTGGACACTTATCTGTGACAAAACTCTTCTTAAAAGATTCATTGACTTTTACATACGTAGTACGGCAGTTACGGCCGATCGTAGTAAACTCATATAGTTTCAAATTATAACGCATTCATGTCTGTTGACGACTTATTTCTCAAACAGTCGATCATATACCACATATTAAAAATGAATTTTATTTTTGTTCGCCATGCTATCCCTGGCGTTACCCCTTAGATTTAGTCTGTGGTCAACACGGGCCTGTTGAGCGACAAAGCGTCACCAAGCTTCAGCGTGTCGAAATGGTTGCTGCACCAGGTACATTTTTAAAGTGCTCAACAAAGGTCCGTGGGTGGCACTGATTGCTGAACTGTGAGTCTTGGACGGACCCGTTGCTGTTTTATTCACGTATGTGTCAATATCGGAACTCCTTGTGATCACACCACAAGAGATCGCGAAACAGGACAGCTGAAAAAGGATAAACATCCTTTGCTGCTCCCAATCACGCTCACATTTATTTTCCTCCTGCGAAATCTGTGGGAATCAATGGCCCAAGGGAAAGGGTGGTTTGAATGACGCCATTTATGCCACCCCCTGACGCCTTTTCGTGTCGATACTGAGCGACAGCGTGCCTGAAATGATTTCCTCTGCCATCCATAAGAAAACGGCGTCATTCTGATCTCCATCGCAGGGATGTCAAAAGAAGGGGTGAAATGTGGGTGAGAGCAAGAGGGAGTTTGACGAACCTCCCATCGTGTGACACGTCTACGGTGGCGTTCGGCAGAATTGTGGTGAATTCTGGTGCGACTGTGACACCTTACACCTCACAAGAACTTCTGGCCGATTTTTCGCATTTGACGAAGACCTGCAGTCTAAAGTATCACGAGCCCGAGCATGACTTCGCAGGGCGCCATGCTTTTGCACCATTACAGAGAAAGATTGTAGGCATCTTTAAGTCAATTTTCAAACTTCTGCGTTACTACGGGAGACAATTAAGAGGTCTCGAAAAAGTAACCTAATAACTATGTCGCGCATTGTGCATATTATTACATAGTACGGTACAAGTATATTAGAACATTTTTCTTTTTGCGCTTATATGACAGTTTTGTTTCGATAAATACATTCACATAAAAACTTAGCTAATATTTTATTTTCATTCAGTAGCAAATAGTCGACAGCAGTAGCTAGCTGTTGGTTAGATTTTACCAAATGGGTCAATAATTCTCTTCGATGACTGTCGTACCGCCTGCAAGAGAGAAGCACGTGATTCAAATCTCCAACGGACGTTCCATCGCACGCACAGGATAGGCACTCAATAATTTTAATTTGATACGACTAACTAGAAAATACAGGATGTTTATAAATGAATATCGAGGTTTTAACGCTTCATTATATTTATTATATTAAACTTACAGTTATAAATGATATGTCAAATGAAAGAGCAACTCAAACAGTTTTACCAAGAACCTTATAAAAGTTCAATGTGAGCACCTTTGTCACGCGGCACACATCAAGTCTATAGCCGAGTTCTTTCCAAACGTTGGTAAGTGTGTCTTCAGAGATTGTAGCAACAGCTGCTTCAATCCGGTTTCTTAATTCAGGAAGGTCTGCTGGTAGCGGAGGCACGTACACACGATCCTTGATGAAGTCCCAAAGGAGAAAATCGGATGGCGTTAGGTCGGGTGAACGTGGAGGCCATGCTAAGCAAGCCCTGTCATTGGGCCCCTTGCAGCCTATCCAGTTTGGGAAGAACTCGGCTATAGACTTGATGTGTGCCGCGTGACAAATGGTGCTCACATTGAACATTTATAAGGTTATTGGTAAAACTGTTCGAGTTGCCCTATCATTTGACATATCATTTATAATAATGTAATAACTATTATAAAGCGTTAAAACCCCGATATTCATTTATAAACATCCTGTATATTGATTAGATGTGTTTGACTCTCATGCTTATTGGCGATGTTATTTGTCTTCTGTTTGCTATGAACAAAAGAAACGAAAGTTTAAGGAGAATATCTGCCTGTACTTCTACATAAGTTTTGCCTCTCATAATTTTAGATGGATTCCTCCTGCTTTACCATCCTTCAAAGCTCGTTTTTAACGATACTATTAATTTCAGTTCTTGATGATTTGAAATCGTATGTTCGTAGCATGTTCGGTGAAATGAAATGATCGTATCGCACGGACTGGAAGATCCCGTCTAAGGGTTGTTTGGCCGTCTGGTGCAAGTCTTTCTATTTGATCCCACTTCAACAAATTGTGCCTCATTGTGATAAATATGAGACGAAACGGTGACAACACAAACATTGAGCCCCGAGTGAAGAAAATCGTCGACCCGACCGCGAATCAAACCAGCGACTTCACGATCTAGATCCAGCGGCGGTAATCATGAGACCACGAGGCAGATTAAAACTGTGTACCGGACCGAGACTCGAACTCGGGACTTTTGCCTTTCGCGGGCACGTGCTCTACCATCTGAGCTACCCAAGCACGACTCACGCCCCGTCCTCACAGCTTTACCTCTGCCAGTATCTCGTCTCCTACCTTCCAAACTTTACAGAAGCTCAGATGGTAGAGCACCTGCCCGCGAAAGGCAAAGGTCCCGAGTTCGAGTCTCGGTCCGGCACACAGTTTTAATCTGCCAGGAAGTTTCATATCAGCGCAAACTCCGCTGCAGAGTGAAAATCTCATTCTGGATGAGACCACGAGTTGCAGATAGCATGTTCAGCGCCTGTTTTGCTAGTTTATCCACATGCTCATCGAATATTACTTCTCACAAATTGTACCTGCTGGCAAATTAACTTTTTTTCGGTTTTTTCTTGATAGCCAGAATAAGTTTATGAGGGATTTACATCCCACTGCCTCTCGAGTGGTATATGAAGCCACTGATAAATGTTGTGTACATAGTTCCGCGTAGTCAGCGCGTACACAACGTTCCCACTAGAGCGCGCCCCGCTAAGCACAACAGCGCAGGTGCAGCGCTCGTCCGTCTCCGCACTACGAGATGGCGGTGTCTTAGAGACGGACCAAATTCTGCTTCCGCCGATCCGCGTATTAATACGTAACGCAGCCAATGAGATTGCTGCTAACGTAGAACCTTTTCTCCTCGCAGATCACACTCACGGAGTGATACCTGAACGCTCGAGATATTATAACGAGTGTGCAGACCATTACTCAGTCTGCATTAGTCTGTAGTCAAGTTTCAGTCTGCGCCTAATAAGATTATCATATCCCTGTACATAGCCATGAAGAGAAATGTATAGACACTTTGTCAAGTATCAGAGATGTGAGAATAAGATTAACGTACCAAGACCAAAGGAACTTCAGATTGTCAATTGTAAACAGCATCCTGAATCAAGTTACGTAATATCTATGATTTTTATTATTTTAATAAATGTGTGTGAAAATTAATCAAGTTCTGTTTAAAGTTGGTCATCGTCAATCTGCTACTCTAAGCGTGCACGTGGCATTTCTATCGTCTGACCTAACGGCAGAAGATCAAATAATCTGATGGTGTGTGTACCGAAGGTATTACAGTACGCACACCACATTAACACAGACATTTCTTTGAATTGCTGAATTTTCTACATGAGTAAAATTTTCGTAAAAGTCTTGGTCTTTTTGTCGTCAGCACTGCCTTGTGTTGCACAGGGTTGCTCCCATGAGGGAGTCAGCGGCGGCGCGGTCGACCCGCTGACGGAACAGCGGCTGCGCCACGCAGAGGAGCTGCACCAGCAGCGCATGCGGCACGCTGAGGAGCTGCACAGAGAGCGGCTGCACCAGCTGCAGCTGCAGCAGCAGCAGCAACAGCAGCGCGCCGGACACGGCCCTGACGGCGTCGGCCCCGGTGCGGACGTGCAGGACGTGTCGGCCTTCAAGCGCATCGGCAGCAGGCGCTGATCCCTGCCCGCTGTCCGCCAACTGTCCCAACACAGCCGGTTCACAGTACTGATCCAAAATGGGAAAGGACTGGTGGTTTTTATTTCTCTCAAAAAGAGCTCGAAATACCTTACAATAACATTTTAATAAAACATGAGGATAAAACTTGAACTTCGATACAGAAATTGATTTTTACACTATATACGGCACAGAAATGAGCTCCTGGGGTAACCAATCCTACTACTCTTCTGTCAGGGAGGCTCTGATTTAATTTTATTATTTTAATAACTGATATTCAGAAAGCAGGGTATGAGTTTGATGTAGTTCACAGAAGCAGTCATTTCAGTTACTTGTACACTATTTAGTTTAACTTATTTTAAACTGCATAACATACATAACAAAATATTTACTGAAACTTCCTGGCAGATTAAAAATGTGTGCCAGACCGAGATTCGAACTCGGGACCTTCGCCTTTCGCGGGCAAGTGCTCTTCCAACTGAGCTACCCAAGCACGACTCACACCCCGTCCTCCCAGCTTTACTTCTGCCAGTAGTGTGTCACCACACTTCATTAACAACTGCATTCATAAAATACATGGGTCACATTGATTTTATGTATACACAAGTAACTAAATTTTAACCATTTCAGTACAAGATTCTATACAACTGTAATATGCAGGATCACAGGATGATGAAACCTCTGTTAATAGTCAACTGATATTAGATTACCAGTATTTGCTGTTCATATCGTTGAGATTCTGCACTGTCAGTTCAAGTTGTTTGGGGCTGCAACCCACCCTCTCCCCTCTAATTTCCCTCCCCACCCCAGATATAGCTGCTCTAACTTGAAATATTGTATTGTTTAACTGGAAAATACAGGAATTCTCACCATATCCTGCCAGATGTTAGTTTAGTACAATTTTTTGGGGTTAGAAAAGTAAGAGAAAAGTGATTGCTAATTAAGAAAAGCAAAGTTCCTCATTTTGGCCCTGACGAGCCATCAAGACCAACCGACTGTCATATCATCCTCTGCCAATGGCATCAGTGAATGTTGTAAGAGTTTCTTACGGCAGGAGTCAGATACTTAGGGGCAACATGAAAGGTACACTGCTACAGTATTAGAGGAAAGGCTATAGGACCTTGTAAGTGTGCCACATCCACTATGATCAAGTTCTTCGGTAACCTGGCAGACAGCCGTTGGACACTGTGATGTTGACCCCACAGTAGGGCCAGCACATTGCTTTGGGCCTTCTACATTTTGGAGCCGTTACCTCTCACTCAAGGACTCACAGATTCTCAGTTATCATCAGGAAGCTGAGTGCGCCCTGTTCCAGTCGCCTAGCCAAATAAAAATCCCTGACAGTACCGAGAATCAAACCCAGGTATACGCATGGCAGCCAAGCTCACTAGCGAATGCGCTATGTAGGGAGTCAGTTCCAAATTAAGGAAATGCCAGATTTGAGGAAAGCCAGGAAAGCCATTGTAATAATATTGACTTGCCCCTGGCTAACGTTTAAAACTATGGGTGTTGCACTGTCATCACTTTTGATATTGTCAGAAAAACAAATTATATTAGAAATCCCTGGTTGAATTTTGCTGAGGCTAAATAAGAGGGACACCAAGGCTTGCTTTAGAAGCTGTCTGTTCATATCATGATGCGATGCGGCAGCCTAGTAATCCAAAAGTTTACTGTTAGAACTTCTTTCACCTTTGGCTGTGGTATGTTTTAGTGACAAATACCAAGTTGTGGGAGCCCACATTAAACTACAGGTTCCTCTACAACTGGCTGTGTGGGTCCCTTCAGTGGTCAGAGGAACGGTGTAGCACACAGCCTCCAATAAGACCATGCCTATAGTCCGTACAGCGAAAGAAGAGGCGTGGCAGTTACAGTGGCTTGGCGCGACTGATTCGTGCTCCTACTGCAACCACTGACGTAACACGATTTTGTATATGTCTCCATGACAAATCCCACCGTTGCCACAGCTTTATAGATGATTATTGTTTTCAGTACCTTTCACACTTCGCAGCTGAAAGCTAGCAGTAGTGCTGCTATGTCTTAGGGCTCTTCTTTCGCCGTATAAGGTAGACGAAAGCACTACGGTGTTCAACATTTGGGTAGGTAACACGTCCACTTTTCAACAGTCAACAACAGGTTCACTTCTAACACCCAGTTATGCAACCTCCACAAGTACCGATCAAACAGCAACCAGTCGCGAGGTCTATGGCTGATGCAACTCTACTCAAGGTCGCATTGGACAGAGAATCGCGTGCGGCAGTGGGCATTCCCCACGTCGTCATAGGAGAAAATCTTACTGAAGAAAGAGTTACAAGGGATGCACTGCAGACTGTGCACTTAGAAGAGTACATTCCACGCATCCTCTAAGAGTGTCTTACGGCAGGAGTCAGATACTTAGAGACAACATGAAAGCTACACTGCTACAGTATTAGAGGAAAGGCCATAGGACCTTGTAAGCGTGCCACATCCGCTAGGATCAAGTTCTATGGTAACCTAGCAGACAGCCGTTGGACACTGTGATGTTGACCCCACGTGTGGTCTCATGGGACCACTGAGTCGTTAGCATAGGGTGCAGACAGAATTTTGGATTGATCAGAACGACGTTACATGAAACAGTGATGAACATGAAACAGAAGATTAAGGAACAAGGTTATCAAAGTAGGAGAAACGCTATGTAAGGAAGAGTATCAATTAATAATACAAGTGAAAAGATAGCGATAAGGAATTATTTAAGAAGTAATGTCCTGATTGAGAGTGACTCAAATGATCAAAATTAACAACTCTGTACAAGCAATTATTAATATAATAAGAAATAATAATTGCCATACGCAGTTTCAACTAAGTTTTCATGGTTCTCTTAGGGAACAGTTTAGAATGACACTAATCACAGAGAGAATAGAATTGTAGCAACATTGAGGAGTGGAAAGGCGAATTGGAAGTAACAAGGTTGAAATGCTAGTATTATGGCTATGATGATTCTGGTGCTCTTTCACCTTTGCCCTTCCGGTTGCCTATACACTGGGTGTCAGGTCATACCTTCTTTTTTCCTTGGGTCCCTTGTATAGAGTAAAATATTGCGGCCAGTCGAAGTAGGCACGATCTCTGAGCGCCACAATGGTGCAGAGTATAGAAACAGTTATTAAATTAATCCGCAGAGGGAACCACAGTAGCCATAGACAATAGATACGAACTACATAAAGAAGAATTCAGTGGAGTAGCAAAGAGTGGACACACTGAATTAACGACACAGAAGAAATGAATTTTTTAAGAAGATAACTATATAAAAAAAGATAGACAATTGTTCTTTGCAGATCAGAGAGAAACAGACTTTGTGATTATTCAAGAATATCATTCTAAAAAAGTGGCACAGAAAGTGAGAAGAACTTTCATAGTCTTACGTGAAAAATATAATAATGGTAAGGGAAGCAGTGTCAACAGAAGTAATTACCAAAAATTAAGCAACAAATTTTGTATCTTAGGTTTGGTTACGAGAATAGTATTTCAGTTTACTTGATCAGTTAACTAAATGTTTAATTTTCTGCTTCAATCCCAATCAAACTGAATTTTCCTCATACAGTGTCATCTACAAGACTTTGTGCTCAAGGCACTGGTTTCAAAACACAGATATATTAGCCACAGCCCAGCCAAATGTGATACGATGATCTGGGCTGCTAGAGGAACAATAGCGGAAGTATTTGTGTGGCTTTGGCAGGTCTGCAATAATCAGTTTCACAGTTGGCTTTCTAATGAATATGTAGCTGTGAGAAACAAATTACATAACAGCAACACAAGGTGGTCATTAGCTGATAAAGCTACCATATGTGGCAGGTCCACAAATAAATAAAATTAAAGAAAAGTCTGCAATCACTTATCACACCAGTGATGAGCTAGGGACAGAGGTTTGCCTACACACACAGCAGCAATGGCGTCATTAAAATGGTGGGAAACTCAGAAATTCAAGGTAGCTCCAACAGGAAATTTAAAAAAATGGAGAGACTTGTTAAGGGTAACTTTCTTGGAAGGAAAGGAGGGAGAATACGAAGTTCAGTCTCTGCCTATTGTCGAAGAGCAAATGAATGAGGAAACTGTAAATGTGCTAACTGATTCAGGATCTGATCTGCATCAGATTAATAAAATTAGATGGAGTGGAGTAAAAGACAGGAGGGAGGCAAAGTCTTTGGCAATTAAAGGAATACATTTACAAGGAATAGTGGGAAGTCAAAGCATAAAGGTGGACAAAGTGGTTAGAATGTTTTCATAGGTGGTACGGAGTTTCTGCCTCCTCTCTATTGTGGTGTCAGACCTAAGGGGTCCCGTTTTATTGGGACTAGACTGGTTAAAGAAGTGCGAAGCCAATATGTTATTTGGCAGTCAAAACATAAGACGTGAAAGTAAGAGAGATACATTTAACAGCGTAGATACTAATGTTGATGTTGAAGAGGTGGAGAATGCATGGGGAGTTGTACTGGCAAATTGCAGTTCGAAACAATAGGTTATACAGCAACTAGAGGGAAAAGAAAAAATAAAATATGATTTCTGGGAAATGTGTAAAACGGTAAAGAAAGAAATTTAGGCAAACTTGAGTGGTTATAGACATGTGTTTTGAGACCCAGCATCATTACTGGTTACGGTTGTAAACTGAAGATGAAAGTGGGAACTCAGTTTTATAAAATACCTTATCTGACCCCTCTGAGTTCGAAGGAAAAGTTTTGGGCTGAGATTAATCGAAAGATAGCATAGGGTGTTATTGAAAGATCACAGAACCCTTTTCAAAATCCTAATGTAAATCGTAATATCAGATTATTTCTGGATGTGGAAACACTCAGTCAGTGTGTAGAAGTTGAAAGAGATCGAACTATAAGCATAGGAGAAAGGTTAACCAAATTTTCAGGAATAAAATATTGTAGTTCACCAGATTTGATGTATGGGTACTGACAGGTATCTATGGCCTAAGATTCCAGAAAATACAAATCATTCTTGTTTGATGGGAAGAGTTAACAGTTCAGGGTCTTGTCCTTTGGGCTCGGCGTCAGTGTGTCGAAAATTATAAGAGTGATGGACCAAGTTTTAGAGGAGAAGATACCAGAGATAATAATAATTTATGTGAAAATCATTATAATTGCCACTAAAACAAGGGAGACGGACGTACAAACAATTCAAAAAGTGTTGGAACGACTTGACAGAACCAACATTATAGTCAAACTGGAGACAGTTAATATTGATTGTGCTGAAATAATTTTAGGACACATTATTAGTTGTAAGGGTATTAAGCTGGATTTAATCAAGAGAGAGGATGTCATGAAATGCCCCACAACCAATACACAGAAACAGTTGACATTTTTCCTTGGATTGATTGGATTTTACTGGAGATTCGCGCCAAATCAGGTATTAAACTGAACCAATTTGACTAATTTACTGAAAAAAGGAGTGGACTGGAGATGGATGTCAGAGTGTCAAAAGGAGTTTGAGGAGATAAAAAGAGTTTTACAAAGCAATATAGTGCTAAGCCATCCTGACCTCACTGGGACTTGTCATGCAACAACTGATGTATGAAGGATACAGAATATCGTGAGAGATTTATCAAGTAAAAGAGGTGGAAGGGCAAAGAGTGTGAAGGACTACTGTTTTTGCCAGTAAATTTCTTACACAGTGTGAATGTAATTATTCTACCATGGAAAGGGGGGCACTGTCAGTAGTTTGGACTTCCAAAACATCTTGTTTTTTGTTTGCAGGAATAAGGTTACTATTCACTCAGATCATGGAGCTTATGTTTTCCTAATGCACAGTAAATTATTAAACAGTAGGTGGACTATTCTTACTAGAATTTGATTTTTAGGTAATGTATATAAAAGAAGAAATGAACCAGGTGGCAGATGCTCTATCAAAGAGCATATTGATGACTATGAATTCAAAAACGATGTCTGAGTTTATTTTCTTTCAGAACATACAAGGAGATGAAGGAATTAATAACTAAGATTCGTCTAAAACAGAGGATAGATTCATGGATTAGTAAAATACTGGATAAACGTGAAACAGAAGATGTTTATCATAGATTAAGAGAGAATTTTTGTTGTAAAAGCTGAAGCACTTTACGTAAAGAGGTTTGGATTCCCTGTTTGAGACTTGTATTCCACAAAGTTGTGCAGTATCACTGGTCAAATATATGCAAACTGAATACAGTCATTTTAGGCCAAAAATGTATTAATCAGACGAACAAATTTTACTATTTCTAAGGGATGAATAGCAAAGTCAGGAATATTATGAAAATGTGCAAGATATCTCAAAAGATGAAGTGGAAGACAAAAGGAATTAATTATCAAAAGGTTCAAATGGCTCTGAGCACTATGGGACTTAACGTCTGAGGTCATCAGTCCCCTAGAACTTAGAACTACTTAAACCTAACTAACCTAATGACATCACACACATCCATGCCCGAGGCAGGATTCGAACCTGCGACCGTAGTAGTCGCGCGGTTCCAGACTGTGCGCCTAGAACCGCTCGGCCACCCGGCCGGCAATTAATTATCCTTGGTATGCAATTGTACCAAGAAATTTATGGGAACAGGTAGTGGTAGATCTTTGTAGGCCACTGCCAGCAGGTAAGGGAGAAGTGCAATATATTTCTGTGATCTTGGAAGTTTGGTCGAAATCGGTGAAACTTTACTCAATAGTAAAGATGATGAGAAAAAGACTTCTACGGATTCTCAGTGATGAGGATTTCAGCAAATTGCATAGACTGAAAACACTTCTGTCAGATAACAAACCTCAGTTTACACCCCAGAATTTTAACAACTTTGTAAGAGAACAAGGCAAGAAACATATACTTAACTCATAAGTTTCATCCACACGGAAATCCAGCAGGGAATGTGGTGTGGGAAATCGAAGAATTGTTTAGGAAATATTGTGAAAAAAGACAAACTCAATGGGCACAATATATGTGATACTTGGAAATCATTTTAAATGATTTGTCACATGCTGTTAGAAAGGTATCACCTACAGATGCTATTGGGGAATGTAAGCAAGGGAACCAATTTTGAAACTAACTGAGTAGCCAGAGGTAGATAAGGAATGACAAGAAGATACCACAACCTTAGTAGATAAAAATCTTAAGTAGAAAGTTATGGATTATGAAGAAAAAGTCAAGCTAATGGCTCAAGAATCAAATTACCAGATAGGAGAGAAGGTTTTAGTGAAAGTACATAAAGCTTGGGAACAATGTAGAAATGTTCTTTCCTGGTACCAGAGACCCTTAGAATTTATTGAAGTTATGCATGCTAAAGCATATTTGCCTAAAGATCCAGCATGTGACAAACCATAGGCTTATACAGAGTGTCCCACCTAACTCTACCACCTCATATATTTCTGAAAAGGAACGAAATGTGAAAAATGCAATTGGCCAGCGATGCTCCAATGTCATGGGCTCCCACAATGGGTGGGAAAGTGTAAGCCATAAAGGTCAGCTAACACCACATTCAACATAAAGTAAGGTTTATAAAAAGGCATGTATGTTTTCATCTACGGAAATGATTAACTAGAGGTACAATTAGTGAGGGCACGCTTTGTTTCACTGTTATAAACCTCATACATTCTGAAACATGAGATTTTTCAGGGATCATAATGGCACCAGTTTCTGCCATATTGCACAGGGTAAGGGTTACCTGCACTGTGCTGCAACCTGCTGTCAGGGGCTCACACACTGGGCAGAAATGCGCAATTCATAAAAGTAAATAAACATCACTTTCAACACAAAGCTATGTTTATTTAAATGATACATGTATCTTTTTTTCTACAGAAATGAAAAGCTGAGGTACAGTTTAGTGATAAGATGTGGTTCTAGTCTCATAAACACAATTGTTAGTAGCATATAGTTTCAAGGTTGTGCATGAAATCCAGCACGAAAAACACACTCACAAATAACAGGTAACAGCCCGTCCAATGACCTTTGTCACTTCAACAGAAGTACGTAGTAACGCACAATTTGCATCAATACACTCCTGAAGACGAAAAACAAGTGAGCAATGCACCCACATTGGTAACACATTGTTGCATATCCTCTGATATCATGAGGATTTCGTAGTACACACACTCTTTCACTGTGCCCTAGATTGAGAAGTCTAACGGCGTCACGTCGTAGGACCAGGCTGGCGCGCTCACAGAGCCTCCCTATTTGATCCACCTATCTAGAAACATTGCCTCCACAACTGCCCTGGAAACATGTGTGTAGTGTGCGGCGCGTCCGTCATGCTTAAACAACATTGATAGCCGCTTCTCCAATCTCACATCCTCCATGAGAAGGGGTAGATTATCTTGCAGAACTGATGCATATCACCATCTGGTTAACACTTTCCCTGCGGCATCGGTGCAGGCGCGCAACTCTCCAGTGCGGCCCGGCAAAGTGCGAGTGCGGGCCGGTAACACTCTGAAACGGCAGGTTCTGTCATGAAACAGATTCGAAAGCTGTGCTTCCACGCTATCATCACTCTGCAATTCTTCTGCAGCCTCTAAATAATAATCTCCGTGGTATGCCTCGTCCTCACTACACATAAAATCACTATCGTCTAGTACACTAACAAGGGAACCTCCCCATCGCACGCCCCCAGATTTAGTTATAAGTTGGCACAGTGAATAGGCCTTGAAAAACTGAACACAGATCAATCGAGAAACAGGAAGAAGTTGTGTGGAACTATGAAAAAAATAAGCAAAATATACAAACTGAGTAGTCCATGCACACGATAGGCAACACCAAGGATAACGTGAGCTTACGAGCGCCGTGGTCCCGTGGTTAGCGTGAGCACCTGCGGAATGAGAGGTCCTTGGTTCAAGTCTACCCTCGAGTGAAAAGTTTAATTTTTTGTTTTCAGACAATTATCAAAGTTCAGGCACTTACACATAATCAACTTCGCTCTCCAAAATTCCAGGACATATTCAGATTTGCTTGGACATATGCAGGATTTGACGGTCTACACAAGGAAAAATTTGAAAACGTTAAAAACATATGTTTTGACAGAGCACAGGGAAAACTGTTAGACTGTGAAACTGTTGCATTCATTTGTTGCAGTTTATGTGACAAACTCTTATGTTTTATCACTTTTTTGGGAGAGATTATCACATCCACAAGAAAATCTAAATCGGGCAAGGTAGAAGAATCTTTTTACCTATTCGCCAAGTGTACAAGTTAGGTGGGTCGACAACATATTCCTGTCATGTGAAGCAAATGCCGTCACCAGTGTCGTATAGAATATATCAGACGTGTTTTCCTGTGGAGGAATCGGTTGACCTATGACCTTGCGATCAAATGTTTTCGGTTCCCATTGGAGAGGCACATCCTTTCGTCTACTAATCGCACGGTTTTGCGGTGCGGTCGCAAAACACAGACACTAAACTTATTGCAGTGAACAGAGACGTCAATGAACGAACGGACAGATCATAACTTTGCGAAAATATAGAAATTAAAAATTTCAGTCGAGGGAAGACTTGATCCAAGGACCTCTCATTCCGCAGGTGCTCACGCTAACCACGGGACCACGGCGCTCGTGAGCTCACAGTGTCCTTGATGTTGCATATCTTGCACATGGACTACTCAGTTTGTATATTTTGCTTTTTCTTTCATAGTTCCACACAACTTCTTCCTGTTTTCTCGATCGATCTGTGTTTAGTTTTTCAAGGCCTATCACTGTGCCAACTTATAACTAAATCTGAGGGGGGTGCGATGGGGAGGTTCCCTTGTAAGTAACTGTTCCTCTGTCAATTTAACTCTTTTCCTGCTCCTTTTCACATTGGAAGGTCCAGGTGTCTGTTCATTAGTCTCCATTACGAACAATATATGTTCAATAACTGACCACACAAAGTTGTACACGCTTTGATGCTAGCTTAGCCGCTGCAACTGGACTGAGTAATCCGACAGTGAGCGCGGACGCTTGTCAGCGTCAGCCGCACTGGCTCGTGGCTTGTTGTGACGCATATAAGCGTCAGCCGCAGCGAAAGTGTTAATGTTCCCTGATAAAAATATGGACCTACAATATGATAGCAATGATGCCACCCCAAACACTGACACCCTACTGTCGCTGATGAGCAACTGCGTGAAGCTAGTGGGAATTTTGCACAGATCAGTAGTACATGGTTCTCAGATTCACATGAACATGCTTTGTGAACGAAGCTTCATCTGTAAACAAAGTATTACATAGGAAATTAGGATGACCTTGAAACCACTGAACTGCAAAAGGTCAGAATTCAATGCAGGATTCAAAGTCATTTCCATTCAGTACTTGGTGGCGTGAGACATGATATGGATGAAATGTATACCTACGAAAAATTCTCCACACACTGCTATGGCTTATTCCAGAGCAGGGTGCAATCTGTCATACACTCACCTCAGGATTGTATGCTACAGCAGTCAGAACAACGCTTTTGTTGTCATTGTTATTTGCTGTGTTTGTATGTTGTCACTTCCTGGGTACCAAAGTGCCTGTTTCCATGTGACTTGTGCAGATGTTGGAAATGGTGCGACATGACGGATACCATCAACGTGACTAGCGTTTAGCGTACCGTGCTACAGCTGTGATTGCATTTCTGCGACAGTCGCCGTAAATTAACATCATATCTACTTTTACTTCGTTAATGAAGACAGTGTAGGTAGGACATATGTACTGATAGTGTTTGTTTGCAGCAGACTGCAGTTTAGTGCAGGCAACTCTCGCCCGCGCATTACAGCAGAAACCATGTCGCAGTTGCCACGCTTTAAAGTGTATATCGCTTAGGACAATGAAACCAAGTATGTCATCACAAATTCTATCTCCGGTTTTTATTCATGTAGAAATAACATACATGTGCCATTTAAAATATCTAACTTTATTTTGAAAGTGGTGTTCATTAACTGATGGATTATGCATTCCTGCCCATTGTCTGACCCCCTGACATAGGTGCATCCCTTTCCAATTGCATTTTTCACATTTTGTTTCTTTCCGGAAATATATATGGTGGCAGAGTTGGTGGGAAACCCTGTACACTACACACAGTTTGAGAAAATTTGTGGAGAGGCAGGACAATGTACTGAGTGAGGTGCCAGGAGTAGGTGTGAAAGACAAGGGACAACATAACAGTTAACTTGATAATGAGGAAATGAGAACACAGGGAAAGAGGATGGGATTAGGTGAAAGAAAGTGGTCGTCCGAAAGGTGTTCATAGACAAGTGATGAGATGTTAGATACGCAAATAGAGAGAAGGCTGAGCAATGACATGGTGTCTGAAATACAGTCACTGCATGATCAAACTCAAAAAGTATTAACAGAATAAAATTAGGAGAAGGTGCAAGATTACGACCTACAATCAAGGGAATCGTCAATTCCATGGATTTCGACATTATACTTGATTCAGATAGTACTACCAGCCCAGTTAAAGGACAATTGTGGAACAGCATTGGAGGAACCTATGAGCAGTAATATCAAGTGACAGGATAACGAATACGAGGAGTGAATAAAAGAAACAGAAGTTACCAAAGAATCATTCCTTAATTTTAATGTTAATGATATACATTTAAGTCAGTCAATGTTAGTGGTACGAAAGATGAGTGTTGTCGTGTCCCGACAGGAAGTAAGAAGGACAAGTTTTAATCACAAGGGCTTACTTCGATCGATGGCATCAAAGGGCGACTTTTGTATGGGCAGCTGGTAGAACTCCACCCTGCAAAGAATCTACAAGATAAGAGGGTGTTCAGAAAGACAGAACTCGGTGTTAATCTCAGGGAATCTCGTATTTAATTACACTCCAAATAACAAATGGTTCAAATGGCTCTGAGCACTATGGGACTCAACTGCTGAGGTCATTAGTCCCCTAGAACTTAGAACTAGTTAAACCTGACTAAGCTAAGGACATCACAAACATCCATGCCCGAGGCAGGATTCGAACCTGCGACCGTAGCGATCTTGCGGTTCCAGACTGCAGCGCCTTTAACCGCACGGCCACTTCGGCCGGCACAAATAACAAAGTTCAATGACTGTTGACTTATGGCACTACTGACTTAACACGTCTGTTCAATGGGCGCTACTACTGTATTCGGCTCACTCAGCTCTAACAATTAGCTTCTTCCTACCTCGGGTCCTAATACTATCTTCTCAGTACTGTCCCGTTCCTTACACGGCTCTAAAAATTCTAAGTACTCAGCCTGGCGACCTCCAGCACAGGCGTAGCGTTCCAGACAACTATCTACTGTGCTCTGCCTTTGGTTTAGGGCGAGTCCCCTCTTTATACCGCTCACCAAGGTGCTGGAACATTCCCTCTGATGCACATCGCCGGCAAGGGTGTGTTCACTACCATATTCGGGGCAACTCATGATGTACTTAGGTCACTGTGATGTACTGCTGTACGGGACTTGGATCACACGTTGGCTGACGGTGGTCCGTCTGCATATGTGTATAGTCTATGAACCGTCCGTTGCCAGCCTGTCGCTGTTTGAATAATCTATTGCGCCAACGCTTCTGCTGCCTTCTTTGGACATCTCCTAGGTGCAACTTGAATGTAATGCCTTATTTACTCCTTTAATATTGGAATCCGTGACACTTCCCATCCCCCGAGCAAAATTTTCTAGACCCTGTCCTCAGGAATTATAAAATTCTCTGGTCGCATGATCAGTAGTGCCTTTGGCTCTCCAGTTCCTTTTATGCATTCATTTTTTTTTACTTTCAGCAGAATTATGCAACAATATATACATTTTATAGCTGATCAAAAAGTAATACTGATCTTATTCTTCATTCACAATAAATAAGGCAACATCTTTTAAAGTATCGTTTTCCAGTTCTTGCTGGGACTTTTCGTTCGTCAGTGCCTAATTGTGGGGAATTTGTTTTTGGGGAGAGGGATTCAGTCTTCTTGATTCTCCTTGGCAGAGGACCGGCAGCCCTCCCTATTCTGCTGATGGAGAATACTGAATTGACCTGGTGTCATAAGAGTCCAGCCGCTTCGCCTCGTAGTCCATATTGGTATGGTGATCTGGGATATATCTGACATGTGAGATTGGGACACGTTCATTTATAATGGTATTTGCTACGCAAATTCTAGCACAATACTATATACTTGCTATTAGATACAGTTTCTTACGAAAATTCGAACAACGTCCACAATAACGACACAGGCAACACAAGATTATAAATACAATTAACATAACAGGTCCTGATGTTTGGTTTGCGGGGCGTTCAACTGCGCGGTCATCAGCGCCCATATAAAGTCCCAGTGTTCACACAGTCCAATTTTTACCCAATCCAGTCTAGCCACTGTCACGAATGATGATATTGATCATGATAAAATGATGAGGATAACACAAACACCCAGTTCCCGGGCAGAGAAAATCACCAACCCGGCCGGGAATCAAACCCGGAACCCGGTGATTCAGAGGCAGCAACGCTGGCCACTAGACCACGAGCAACGGACATAACATGTCCTGACTATCCCCAGGTGAAGTATTCACTCATGGACAATCCGTTGAAGGTCATTCTTTGCTGATTATATATTTCGTCTTGTAACTCGTCAATTTTATGTCCAGCGGCTTTCAAATCGTCCAGCTGGCGAAATAGGTGCTCTAAAGGTAACGTTACATATATTTCTTATATTTTCTGATTTTCATGTTCTGTAATACAACAGTCTATTTTTGTATTTAAAACAGGTGCTATATCTACATAACTTATATTGGTAGGTATTGTACGCTCTGATTGTAGCATGATCTGGGCTCCTTAGCCCTTGCATTTTCCTAGAAATGTTATCTTGCCCGTACCGCTACTCCAACGTTGGCCATCTGTAATTCATCGTGTAGACCTGTCAGTCCTTCCTCTTTGGCAGCTACGAATAAGTATTTATTGTCCCGTATGTGCGTCCAGGCACTTTGGCTCAAAATTATATATTTAAGATTGCAATCTTTAGATTCCTCTCGGACTGGCTGCAGCATTCGTGCTTCGCGTCTCTCATGATCATAGGTAGACATGGGTACAAAACTTTGTTTACAGATCCGGTGCCTATTATTAATATTTTTAGATTTTAATTACTCAAGAGACAGTAGCGCATATTGCCTCCTAGCTTCATCGATTATTAAGAATTCGTTTGTGGTGGTAATATAGGTAAACGGTCTCTTAGTTGTATCAACTTCGACAGGTAATGGCAATATCTTACGGATCGTATACTCACTGCTGTCCACTAGTGGTACATTCAGAACTCTGCTTAAAGTACTGCCAGCTAAAAATACATCTACATCTATAAGTCACAGCAATTGCTAACCTCAGTTAGTGCTATAGGAAACATTTTGTCTTTCATGTCATCTTTAATTGACTCTAACTACCGTACCACTTGTGCATGAGTTATTAAGTGAGGCCGAAATAAAACAAATCACATTCTCTTTCTCATTCATTAAACATTTCTGTTAATTGTACCAGCTGTTCAGTTACCGTTATCAGAATTAATGCCTGCTGTGCCTTCTTACTCACACTATTTTCATAATCTTCCAAATTTCATCAGCGATTATCTTTTCATTCTTCGTAACCACATTGTCTGTCTGATTAAAACTCGCTAGGCAGGCCTTCACCAGTGTCACTTGGCCCTTGGATAACCTTTATAATTCTCGTTGCTGTACCTTCAGAACATCTATCTTACCCTTGAAAAAAGATGCGTCCTCCTCTTCTAACGTGTCAAACAAAATCTTACTTGCTTCTCCTATAAAATTCAAAATTCCTCTTTTCGGTCAGGCGGCTTCATGCCTAGCTAACCTATCAGTTCTTTCGCTTTACTTACTTTTCCCTACATGCCATATTGCGGCTTGCTGTGCATGTTCACTTTCGACCGTGGCCAACTTAGCGGTATGTAAGCTCGTTGTGCAGTTCGACACCGCTTGGTTCGTGGCTTGGCGAGTTTTGTTAAACTTACCGTGCAATTCCTTCAAATTAAAATACGCTATTATACGCCAAGTAGTACCGTATAAACTAAACGTTTCTTGGTTGTCGTGATACATCCGTAGATTGGAATCGTTGTGACCGTACGTCCCTCGCCGTCTATGTTCCGCTATCGTGGTCACCACACTGTTGATGATTATGTTGAGCGACTGACAATTCGCAATTTCTCACAAACACAACTTTTATTGAGGTAAGTTCACAAGTTTGAAGACTGAACAACAAACGAAAAGGTAACAATAACGATGCCAGTAAAAGTCTCCTAATTGAGGCAAACAAAAGTTCACTTCTAATTTTCCACACACACACACACACACACACACACACACACACACACACACTAGTAAGAGTCCAATTCAGAGACGAAGACGTAATCTTCAGCGGTCGAAGTACACAAGGTCGGCATCCGAGTGAACTGAACTTCGGGGCTGGTTCTAGCCCCTAAACAGCTGTCTCCAGCCAATCAGGTTCTGGCGAAGTGATACTTCCTGCAGGCCGTGGCTCGAGCTCCCCCTGCAGGAAGTAGTGCTCGGGATGTCTGTCTGCATTATCTTGTATGTAAATAGCCAGTGTTTAGCATAGTGCTTTTGATACGCCTTGGACATAGACAACCTCGTCCTCTGTGGTGTAATATGGTTTGCCGGCCCTCAGGGGCTACCTTGGCTCCAGCATAACAGATTGGCCATCCCAGAAAGTCTCGTAATCATTGTAGTTGTCGACTTCGTTTGTAGAAGTCCCGGTATTGCATTTTCTGCCGAAGAAATAATTCAAATGGCGTATACCCTGTAGCACTAACGGTGGTTGTGTTGAAAACGGAAGTTGTGAGTGGCACGCACCAATATGTCCCAGTCTGTATGGTGTCTCTTTATGTAATGTCTGAGCATCTCAGTTAACGTCCTGTGCTTTTGCTCCGGTGCACCGTTTGTTTGCGGGTGGTGGCTCGTAGTTTGCAGCTTCTCAATCCTTAACAATTTGCATACATGTTTCATCGTGTCGCCCACGAAATTACTACCCACATCACTCAGCAGGGCGGTTGGTATCCCAAAATTTAAGATAATGTTCTCTACCAAGTTCCTCGCGACGGTATCTATATCCTGTCTGCCCAGCGGCTCTGCTACAACGAATTTTGTAACTGAAATCTGAAAGGTTAAAAGGCCTGCGACTATGGTAATGGTCCGGCTATGTCCACATTACATATTTCGAACATAAATTCAGGAGTAGGCGTTATCTCTAATGGCTGCTTAGTTTTAGCCACGGTAATTTTATTTTCTGGCAACTTACGAACTCACGAATATAGGCCTTTATGTCTGTCTTCATTCCTGGCCAGCTACAATGTTGCTTTACTCTCTCGTACGTTCTACTCATACCCTGATGACCTCCAATAGGAGACGTATGCATTAGCTTCATTATCGCTAACTTCCTCTCGTTACTGAATTTTATTTGCTTTAGCGGCTCTCCTGCCGGTGTTTCTGACGCTTGGAGCATACTGTTGTCACCTCGCGCTATCTGTAGGCAGTCACTGGTGGCCATGGCCACAGCCTCAGCTACGCTGACTGCATCTACAGCGTTATATTGTCCACTCACTGCGCTTTCCACTGTTCTAGTCGCTGGGTCACTTCCTCTATCATGTGCATTCCGAATGTGAGACATCTCATCTGCCACCTTATTTTGTTTGCCCTCTTCGTCCGAAAGCTGGTAATCGTATTCCTCTAATTTCAGCGAACTTCATGAGGCGGGATGACGGATCGGAAATACTACCTATCCACGTGAGTGGTTTGTTATCTGTCATTATCTTGAAATGTCTTCCGAACAGGTAGGGTTTAAATTACTTCATGGCTCACACTACTGCGAGTAGCTTTCTCTCTGTGGTGCTATAGTCTTGTTCACCCTTGTTGAGTGTCTGAGCTATAAAGGTTCAAAATGGTTCAAATGGCTCTGAGCACTATGCGACTTAACTTCTGAGGTCATCAGTCGCCTAGAACTTAGAACTAATTAAACCTAATTAACCTAAGGACATCACACACATCCATGCCCGAGGCAGGATTCGAACCTGCGACCGTAGCGGTCACGCGGTTCCAGACTGAAGCGCCTAGAACCGCACGGCCACACCGGCCGGCTACTATAAAGGCTACTGGTAGATCTTTGTCAACTAATTCTTCACCCAGAACCGAACCAAACTCTTGTTCAAAGTCTGGGTAATGTAATAAGAGCAGACTGATTACTTTCTCTTTTAACTACTGGAAAGCTTCTCCTGGCTGAGTCGCCTAGCTATACAGAATTCCCTATTTCAATAAGCCATACAGTGGTTTGGCTGTCTTACTGAAGTTGCTTAAAAGCGCCTGTAGTATCCCAAGAGGCCTAAATACGTTTCAGCTGTGTTGTCGTTTGTAGTTGCGGGTATTTCCTGATGACTTCCACTCTGGACGGATCTGGCTGAAGTCCCTTGGCCGTCAACATATGACCCCAAAAACTGACTTCTTTTCTCAAGAATTCGCACTTATCTATCTGAACTTTAAAGTGTTTTTTCTTAACCGTTCGAACACCGCTTCTAATCGGGCGTTATTCTCCTTGAGCGAAGTTCCCACGATGACTAAATCATCTAGATATACGATGACTTGGTTACGCTGTATTCCTGCCAACAACGTATTCACCAATCTTTGGAATGTGGTTGGCACTGTCTTCAACCTCATGGTCATCTTATTGTATTCAAAGTGACTGTGGGCGTGCTAAACGCAGTTTTCTCGTGATGTCTTTCATCTGTAATCACTTGGTACCATCCATTTGTCAAGGCCAACGCTTAAATGTATTTTACTTTTCCTAAGCTGCCTGTTATCTCGTCCATACGGGGAAAAGGATACACCATGTTGAGAGATATCTCATTTAACTTTCTGAAGTCGGCTACCACCCTCCACTTCTGTTTTCCGCTTGCATCTACTTTTTTAGGTAACATAATAATGGGAATTCCAAGGACTATTACCAGGTGATATTATTCCATTTGCTAACATTAACATACTGTCAACATATTTCTTCAGTGCCTCTTCCTGGGCACGCAGTGTTCTGTAAGGCCATTGACTGATAATCGTGCCAGCTGCTTCTAGTGGTAACGGTATCTGGTGCATCACGACTGTTGTATGAGTTAATCGATCACCCAGTAAATGGAACACGTTTTTGTAGGCGACGCACAATTCTGAAATTAATTCTTTCTCTTCGTTGTTGAAATGGTCTTCTCGTATGTTCTCTAGCAGAAGACTCTTTCTATACTTAACAATAACGGGTGGCTCTCTTCGTACTTTTCTGAGTTTGCAGGGGTTTGGTGGAGGAACAGAATCTGCAAATACCTCGGGTACTTGTATTTGGCCGGCCTCTGTGGCCGAGCAGTTCTAGGCGCTTCAGTCCGGAACCGCGCTGCTGCTGCGGTCTCAGGTTCGAATCCTGTCTCGGGCATGGATGTATGTGATGTCCTGAGGTTAGTTAGGTTTAAGTAGTTCTAAGTCTAGGGGACTGATGACCTCAGATGCTAAGTCCCATAGTGCTTAGAGCCATTTGAACTTGTATTTGGACGTCTTCCTCGCCTAATGTTTATCGTGCTAGTAATACATGTTCGATCTTTCACGATCACAAGTGTCTCTGGAACCAACACGCGTGGTCGTATCTCTTGTTTCATAATAAGAGCTTCAGTCCCTTCATCTCGTGTTAGTCTTACTTGCAGAAAACGCTCTTCTCACGCTCCTATCCGCGTTTCTGTTTTAACCTCTTGTTGCCGTTGCTGCTAGATTCTTGCAGGTTGATTACTGTTTATCCTTTCCAGCCTGTCACCGCGTCGTTCTGGCAGAATTCTCATCCGCGACTCTTCTTTTTCTGTGATGCTGACAGCCTCAGATTGGTTAAGTGCAGCTTGTCCCAACGTCCTATTCGGCTGCCTCTGTCTAGGATCCTTATCTCTAGTTGCGCTTGTGTTTACTTGCCTGGATAAACTTCTTATCCTTGAATGGATGGCTGCTGCTTTCTGCGCTATCGCTTCCCTGTTTGCGTACCTCTGGTGCCTTTGTGCTAGATCTCGCTCCCTCGGTTCTCTTCTAGTGTCTTGAGTGTCCCGTGTCAGCACTTCTGTTTGGCGCCATTCCCAATCTGGCTACTGCTTTATATTTGTTTGCCTCTTGCAACTCGACCTACTCGTTCCATATCTTAAGTCGCTGACCTGCATAGAAAATAACTACGCCGCGCTGGTCCATGAAGTCCCTTGCCACTAAACCACCAAAGGGTAAATCAATACTTGCTCCATTGACCTGGAAATTCTTTACACATCTTGTCCCCTGTGGAATGTACAAGACCAATTTTGCTCTCCCTTCCGTTCAGATCTCCTCATTTGTAAAACTTCGAATGGTGACAACTTTCTTTCCATCCCAGGATCTCCTGGGCTTGAATTCTTCCTTCTTTACTAAACTTACATGTGACCCATTCTCTATTAAGTTTGCCCGAGGGTTACATGAATTAAGCATTTCCACTGAATAAAATCAATGTTGCTGGTGGAGTCCGCGGCACGTATAAATGCCGTATGCAGTGTGGTGTGACTGCTCTATTAGGCTTTGTGTTCGTTTCCATGTTCATTCTTCTTACGCATATTCATCCATCAGCTGTCTGTACAATCCCTGGTGTAGTGTCCCGAGCGGTGACATGTTCCCGATTTTTCTCGTGTACACAGGGAGTGTGTCCCGTCAGGTTGCACTGACTGCAACTCTCTGTAGATGGGCGTTGCAGTCAGGATCCATTTCCTCTGAAGTGACGAACGTCGACCAATGTGATCGATAGTCTGTTCGGAGCTTGTCTCGGTGGAGTTACTGGACCCTGATTAATTTATCTGACTTGATACTGTTGTTTACAATCGCTCGCCAGGTGTCTCCCCGAACATAACGTAAAACACTTTGTACTCATAGAGGCCCTAAATATAAATAAATTGCCCGTCCGAGTTTTCCGATCAATGCGTTACTTCGGGAAATATCTTCTGCATTCATTACCTTCTTCATTGCTTCCCTGAAATGATATTGCATCACATCGATTCTCACACCCCACTGAGCCACACTTTCATCCCGTGCTTGCCTGCTGCCAAATAATCTGCAAGAGTAATAGTCTAACGATCGCTTTTTCTCATAATTTTCAATTAAAATCTCACACACTGCAGACCAGGATTCCATATGATCACAGGCTAATAACTTGATACGAGCTGGTCCTATGATAAAATATAAGTATACTTTTTTAGAGCTAGGATCCACTAACTCGCATTTGTTGTCGCACTTGTTTACGAACTGAGACAATTGTTCACGATTACCATCAAATTTTCGTGGCACTAATTTGGTTGTCTCACTGTAACTCAAAAAATCCCAGTCCTACTATCTGGGAGTCCAGTCTCTGCTCAGAGGGTGAACTCAGAGTCGCTAATCATTTGTTGCTATCGTCGTCATGCTGGCTGCTGAGTTGTTCTACAAGGTGTCTGCTACGGGACAGAGGAGTCTCCAGCTCACAGTCTGCGCGGGGGCGGCGGCGGTGCTTTTGGTACTGCGAGCCGCTCACTCAATGTAGCAGGCTGCAGCTGCGGCCTCTCCGTCTCTACATTTTTTCTTCGACACGGTCCCGGGCGCCATTTAGTATACTGAGCTTCCCTATACCTGTTCCAGTGCCCTGACTTGATTCGATCCACATACATCAAAACACAACCACACCACCACACCTGACACTAAAATGAATTCGCCATCCTTGTCGTGTCCGAAGAGGGAGTAAGGAGGAGACGTTTTAATTGTAAGGGCTTACCTCGATCGATGGCATCAAACGGCGACTTGTGCGTGGCCAGCTGCTAGAACTGCATCCTGTGAAGAATGTACAAGGTAAGAGGATGTTCAGAGACACCGAAGTCGATACATATCTCAGGGAATCTCAGGTTCAATTAAACTCCAAATAATAAAGTTCAATGACTGTTCGCTTCTGGCACTATTGACTTTAACTCGTCTGTTCAAAACATGATTCTACTACACAACTTGTCATTAAAATTGCTACACCAAGAAGAAATGCAGATGATAAACGGGTATTCATTGGAAAAATATATTATACTAGAGCTGACATGTGATTACATTTTCACGCAATTTGGGTGCATAGATCCTGAGAAATCAGTACCCAGAACAACCACCTCCGGCCGTAATAACAGCCTTGATACGCCTGGGCATTGAGTCAAACAGAGCTTGGATGGCGTGTACAGGTACAGTTTGCCCATGCTGCTTCAACACGATACCACAGTTCATCAAGAGTAGTGACTGGTGTATTGTGACAAGCCAGTTGCTCGGCCACCATTGACCAGACGTTTTCAATTGGTGAGAGATCTGGAGAATGTGCTGGCCAGGGCACCAGTCGAACATTTTCTGTATTCAGAGATGACCATACAGGATCTGCAACATGCGCTCGTGCATTATCCTGCTGAAATGTAGGGTTTTGCAGGGATCAAAAAAATGGCTCTGAGCACTATGGGACTTAACATCTATGGTCATCAGTCCCCCAGAACTTAGAACTACTTAAACCTAACTAACCAAAGGACATCACACACATCCATGCCCGAGGCAGGATTCGAACCTGCGACCGTAGCGGTCACGCGGTTCCAGACTGAAGCGCCTAGAACCGCACGGCCACACCGGCCGGCTTGCGGGGACCGAATGGAGGGTAGAGCCACGGGTCGTAACACATCTGAAATGTAACGTCCACTGTTCAAAGTGCCGTCAATGCGAACAAGAGGTGTCCGAGACGTGTAACCAATGGCACCCCATACCATCACGCCGGGTGATACGCCAGTATGGCGATGACGAATACACGCTTCCAATGTGTGTTCACCACGATGTCGCCAAACACGGATGCGACCATCACGATGCTGTAAACAGAACCTGGATTCATCCGAAAAAATGCCGTTTTGCCATTCGTGCACCCAGGTTCGTCGTTGAGTACACCATCGCAGGCGCTCCTGTCTGTGATGCAGCGTCAAGGGTAACCGCACCCATGGTCTCCGAGCTGATAGTCCATGCTGCTGCAAGCGTCATCGAATTGTTCGTGCAGATGGTTTTTGTCTTGCAACGTCCCCATCTGTTGACTCAGGGATCGAGACGTGGCTGCACGATCCGTTACAGCCATGCAGATAAGATGCTTGTCATCTTGACTGCTAGTGATACGAGGCCGTTGGGATCCAGCACGACGTTCCGTATTACCCTCCTGAACCCACCGATTCCATATTTTGCTAATTGTCATTGGATCTCGACCAACGCGAGCAGCAATGTCGTGATACGATAAACCTCAATCGCGATACGCTACAATCCGACCTTTATCAAAGTCGGAAACGTGATGGTACGCATCTCCTCCTTACACGAGGCATCACAACAACGTTTCACCAGGCAACGCCGGTCAACTGCTGTTTGTGTATGAGAAATCGGTTGGAAACTTTCCTCATGTTAGCACGTTGTAGGTGTCGCCACCGGCGCCAACCTTGTGTGAATGCTCTGAAAAGCTAATCATTTGCATATCACAGCATCTTCTTCCTGTCGGTTAAATTTCGCATCTGTAGCACGTCATCTTCGTGGTGTAGCAATTTTAATGGCCAATAGTGTATATGTGGCTCACTCAACTCTAACAACTAGTTACTTTCTCTCTCGCGGTCCTGAGACTATCTTCTCAGTACTGTCTCCTCGTTCCCAGCACGGCTCTAAATTTTCTAAGTACGCAGCCTGACGACGGCGAGTACAGGGGTAGCGTCCCAAACCATTACCTGCTGCGCTCTCCTTTTGATTCGTGGCGAGTCCCCTCTTTATACCGCTCACCAAGTTGCTGGAACATTCCCTCTGACGTACATCGTCGGCAAGGGGGTATACATTACCATATTTGGAGCAACTCATGGTGCACTCATGTCACTGTGATGTGCTGCTGTACGGGACTTGGATCACACGCTGGATGATTGTAGTACGTCTCCATACGTGTATAATCTATGTACCAACCTTCGCTAGCGTGTCGCCGTTTGACTAGCCTATTGCGCCAACGCTTCCGCCGTGTTCCCTGGACAGCTCCTAGCTATAACCTGAATATAATGCGATATTTCCTCCCTTAATACTGGAATCCGTGACAACTTGAATATTTTATTGGGTTTAGATTGGTTATTCACGCAAGAGCCTGAATCATGTATTGCAGAACAAAACCTGAGGGTACGGTATTTCTATGGCAGCTTCTCTTCTACCGATGAGCGGGCCAAGAACACTTATGCATAATATTTGTAGTCTTTAAGAGTACTAGTGTAGTACAAACTCACAAAAACTGTAGTCTATCATAAAATTAAAAAAAAATTATTAGAAGGGCTTTCGCTTTTCAGGATTGAGATGATATTATTATTTTGAGGAGTAATTGTTTTTAGATCAGTCAGACTTCTAGTAAAAGTTCATCTTTTACGAAGCTTGCAAGAAGCCAGGGTTTTGCGAGCTAACCATCGGCTCTACGAGAATTTCCTGAGGTGTGTAACGCCCCAGGGACAGAAAACCCCAATGAACAAACTTTGTGGAAACTTAAGGTAGGGAAGTGAGTCATCTTGACAGTGACGGCAACTATTGACGATAAAATATACACTGGTAATATTTTGATTAACACCTACATCATTCAAATACTGAGAACAGCAGGAGATAAAAGGAAAGGATTATCATAGATTCTTTATCAGACATCTATAGAATAAATTCAAAATCATATGAACGAAGGATAAATCCAAGAAAGTAATTCAGTCATTCAGACAACATTTACCATGGAAGAGAGTTATAGCAGCATCGAAAACGAAATTCAAGGCGACTACAAATCAACTCGGATATGGAAATGTTCAGTTAGTTAGTTGCTCTTGAGTTGCTCTAGAGTACTTTTGCGATAGTTGTCTGGACGCAAACGCTGTTAGACTGTTTCATTTTTGGAAGTTTGATAGTTCGTGAGGTAGAGACTCAAGTATTGTCCAGTCATTCGACTGATGAAAGTTAATCTTTTACCGTTCGCAGCCCGCATCTCGTGGTCGTGCGGTAGCGTTCTCGCTTCCCACGCCCGGGTTCCCGGGTTCGATTCCCGGCGGGGTCAGGGATTTTCTCTGCCTCGTGATGGCTGGGTGTTGTGTGCTGTCCTTAGGTTAGTTAGGTTTAAGTAGTTCTAAGTTCTAGGGGACTGATGACCATAGATGTTAAGTCCCATAGTGCTCAGAGCCATTTACCGTTCGCAACGCGACGGTATAGTAAGACGAGTGTTAGACTTCAGTTGAGTGATATTGGTTTATCGGACTTAGCCTTCGTACTGATGAACAGTTACAAACCTCAATGGATCAACGACAGAAAAACAATTCGTAGTTTTGAGTAGGACACAATAAAACGAAGACACGAAGAAAGACAAGTATGCCGATTAGTCAAAAGTTGTCGTCAGCGTCACGATTACTGAACTGAACAGAAGTTTATATTGAATGACATATCGGTGTGCGTGTGTTGTAGGGACAAACAATTAATTACAGAAAGAACAATAAAATCTGAGTCAAAAGACAAATCTTATGTGTCGCCTAACTCATTAAACGGACAATACAATGTGTATTAATACAAGTTGTTTAACTCTTTAAACATTTTAAGTAGCTAAGTGAGTACAGGAATAATGGACAGTGAAAAATGATTAGTTTCAACCTGTATTACGGCGTGTAAAAAAAAAAAAAAATTTACTCCAACGTAAGTTATCTCTGAAGCAACGTCGGAGCGCTGTTAATAACTTGACGTAGCAACGGCATAACAACTGAATAGTAGACAGCAAAATTTCATCCTCGCTGTGTATGATGTGAAAAACGACCGTAATGATGAAATCAAGAATCAAGATTTTATTTCATCTCGGAACTAACCCGGGCATAAAAATAAAAATAAACGATTGCAAATGGTTCAAATGGCTCTGAGCACTATGCGACTTAACTTCTGAGGTCATCAGTCGCCTAGAACTTAGAACTACTTAAACCTAACTAACCTAAGGACATCACACACATCCATGCCCGAGGCAGGATTCGAACCTGCGACCGTAGCGGTCGCTCGGCTCCAGACTGTAGCGCCTAGAACCGCACGGCCACTCCGGCCGGCTAAACGATTGCAGTTTACCAGTTCGCACAAGCTGAGAAGACTGTTGCGGACAGATAACAGAATATTTCTAAACCACCCGAGGAGCTGTGTTCTTACGAGAGTTACAGGTGCTGTTCCACGTCATACCGACGAGGACGAACATCGTTACGAGTCGCGTCTCCTACCGGCGAGTGAAGGAGGAGGGGAGTGACGTCACAGGTGGCAAGGTAAAACGTTTTTTCCCTGGCACGCCAGGTCGAGTGCTACATGGAGCCGCCACGAAGCCAGCAATCCTCTTCGTGAAGCAGCTGTGTGCATAAAGGAAATTCCTGTTAGCCTACTAGATCTTACATGCCTGTAATCGCTAGTTTATGCTGGAAGAACTCATTGCAAGCAAAATAAAAATATTCCCCTTCTAACTGTCAAACGAAATTCATAGATCTGGGGAGACATAATTTATTCAATAAAATATTGAGTGAAATTAAAGGCTTTACAGTGAAATGCCGAGTAACACGAGGCCGCCCACCAGCGGAAATCGCCAGACTGTTAATATCCAGACATCGGTCTGTAAACAAATGGTACTATATCAATCATCAGTAAAGTTTATAAACTGATAGTTGAGATAGAAAAGCAAAGGACAAACACCACAGTTGAAATAAGAATGCTTGTGTTGTGTCTCTGAACTTCCACGCTGTACAGATACTGAAATCCCCGAGAATTCAGCCTACTCTAACGAAAATATCCTTCTCCAAACTATTCCACATTTCTGCGCCGGTCCCCTGGACTGCACTGCTGTCCTACCATACCACCCACTGCTGGATTACGTGCGTGCCAGCCAACGGTGCACTGGGATGTCGCCTTACGTGCGGGCGGGACTGCTCAGACACCGGCTATGCTTCTAGTCTCCACACTCCATCATAGCAGATCCCATTCCGAAATCGAAAGCAAACTCGAAAACTGAAAACCTGAATGATAAAGTCACTTGCCGTCCCAGAGTAAGAATGCCTAGTCCTCTCCCCTTTGGCCTCCCATCTAAACTTTGAGCAGATCTAATGTCTCTCCCTCGCGATCAATTGGAGAGTAGCACTGAAACGCTCTTCCAATTACAGCAAATTATTCTGAACTTTTGCCTCCCACCAGAATGGTAACTGTGGACTAACTAATCGGCAGACTTTTGCAAGAAGCAGCAACCGGCTGGCCCGATTCGCCCCGATCATAAGATTTTTGGACACAGGAACCGAAAATTCCAAGGGTCTACATTCTCACGGAATACTCCACAGAGTATTCTCGAGACGATATTATTTTGACTCGCCCTTGGGCATGGGTGTGTGTGTTGTTCTTAGCGTAAGTTAGTTTAAGTAGCGTGCAAGCCTAGGGACTGATGACCTCAGCAGTTTGGTTCCATAGAAATTCAAGCACATTTGAACATTTTATTTTGGTTCAGCGAGTGGTGTCTCGCTGCCTACCAGCAAACCATGGTCCACAGGTCAGCAGTCAGTCACCCAGCTTTCCTTATGGATGGCTCGCCTCGGTTTAACCCCGTGGTCTGGTAGTCTGCATCATCCATTCTCAAAGTGGAGGGGGGGAACACAGAGTGTAATTCAGGGGAGAGCAGGCTTTTATTGAAATATCTATATTTTATACCATGTAAAAAAAGGATTTCTGGTGAACAAATATTGCTAGTGCCAGATTCCCATTTCCATGAACCAAGTTAAGAAGCTCCCCCATCGTTAATTTGCTGTCTTATTTCACAGATACTGACCCGTAGATCCTGTCGGCAGGAATGCTCAGAAAGGTAATATTTCATCACACAGCTCCTGTCACCGGTCACCTGGGTGTTAGCTACCCACTAAACATTTAAAAATCGCAAACGAAAATAAGTCTTTTGACAAGATGACCGCTATTGCCTTGCAACACTGACTACAAGAACAGATTGTTAATCACAGCCATTGTTACTATCCATTCGATTTCAGCCAGGCTTCCGGAGTCAATTCAAAGAAACTGGATTAGCTGGAAGTTGAAGTCTAGCGCCTGTTCAGTGGTAGTATTTAACCAGATTTAAAATAAAGTGATACAAGTTCCGCCATCGCCATGAATAAATGGTTGGTTTGAAGTGGTAACAAGACATTCCGTGGAAGTGATTCGCCGAGTGTCTCTTCTCCTTCGAAAGTGTGTAGCTCCATTAAAGAAAAAAAATTCGAATTGAATCAAAGTACATTTTTCTTTTGCATCTTCCTCTGTTCCTACCAGCGAAGTTAGTTCTACACGCACAACCAAAGTACGTAAACATCAAATTGTTTATCTGATTGGTTGGTTGGTTGGTTGTTTGGGGAAGGAGACCAGACAGCGTGGTCATCGGTCTCATCGCATTAGGGAAGGATGGGGAAGGAAGTCGGCCGTGCCCTTTCAGCGGAACCATCCCGGCATTTGCCTGGAGTGATTTAGGGAAATCACGGAAAACCTAAATCAGGATGGCCGGACGCGGGATTGAACCGTCGTCCTCCCGAATGCGAGTCCAGTGTCTAACCACTGCGCCACCTCGCTCGGTCTGTTTATCTGACTTTAGGCTCTACCAGCATTCTTTTGACTAAAGAGGTACGACACAATCTATTCTTTATTAGAAGATTTTAGCCAAAAGGTCTATAAAATTAGACAGACGCCTGCAGACAGAACATCCAGACTATGTAAGTAAATGCATCGAATTTTTAGGCGTCATCAACAACAATTTAAAGAAAAAGTCAAATTTCTCAAAAAACACGTATCAGATCCCAAGAAAGCCCTTAGAAAATCCCTATCGGTTTCCTACTTAATTGCAAAATCCAAATCACCGCATATTATTGATGAGAAATTACTTGTTTCCGCGGCCATCAAAATGTGCGAAATAATGTGTGGTGGAAGGTCTGGTGACAGTCTGAAGTCGATACCACTCTGAGATGAGATAGTGGCTGGTCGTATTGATGCAGTAGCTCCTGACATGAAAAATCGAGTGTTACCACGTCTTCGTGATAGCCCACAATCCACTGTGCAGCTTGATGATAGTACTGATATAGGAACTTTTACGGCTCTTTGTTTTTGTACAATGCTGCTATGAAAATGAAATGCACGAGGACTTCGGGTTTGTAAAGCTCTGAAAGGAAGAACTAAGGGCGAAGATATTTTCTCTCTTTTGAAATCCTTTTTTGTTGACAACAATCTATCACGGACAAATTGTGTTGATATTTGTAGCGATCAGGCGGCAGCGTTTACTGGAACTAAAAAGGTGTTCATGACAAGAGAGTGTTCTGTTTCCCCTTCTGTAAAATTTACACATTATATGATACATAGGAAGGCACTGGCTTCTAAAGTATTACAACAGGAAATCAAAGTGCTGAGCAATGCAGTCATTGTTGTAAATCTTGTGAAAGCACCAGCTTTAACAGTAGGCTATCTGCCATTATTTTCGAGGAGATGGGTTCTACACATGATTTGCTTCTGTTGCACACGGAGGTACGTTGCTTGCCTCGTGGTAAAGTGCTTGTGGACTTGAAGGATGAACTTTGTCTTTTCTTACTGAACAGCAATCCTACACTTGCGACTCTGTCTCTGGATGAAAAATGGCTTCTAATACTGTGCTACTCGGTCGACGTTTTTGAGAAATCGAATAATCTTAACGTATCATTTCACGGCCGAAAGAGTAATATCATCTTTCTGAGCGAGAAAATGCTTGCGTTTAAGAGAAAGTATGGACTTTGAAAAACCCAGTTGGAGAAGAGTAACTGCGAGATTTTCTCTTGTCTCAATGATTTTATGAAGGAAAATGAGTTGGATTGAGGTAAAATTAGTAGAACTGGCGTAGAACTTGTCGAAGCCCTTAGTCAACAATTTGAGGATAATTTTTGAGAGCCTTCGCCTGAGTATGACTGACTCCACAATCCATTCGATATTCTCATAACAGAGCACTTGCCAACAGTAGAACAGGCTGAGCTAATAGAACTCTCAAGTAGCAGAATACTTCGGAACGGATCTAAATCGAAGTCTCTTGAAAATTTTTGGGTGCAGACTCGAATGATTATCCCAGTTAAGCAGAACGGAAGTGGACATATTATCAACCTTCGCAACAACTTACTTATGTGAGTCAATGCTTTCCACTGTGGGCATTAATCAAGACGAAACATCGTTCTCGACTGCAGCTGGGAGAGGACCTGCGAGTTGCTGTTTCAACGATTCAACCAGACTGGATTTGCTTTCTCCAAAAAATTTAAGCACACACATCATTCTAAATGTGTAAATTCGAGAAAATTTCAGAATTTTGAAGCATGTGTATTTTTACTCTTGTTTATTTTATTTTTGGATGATCAGATTGAATATATGTTTCTAAATACACTCCTGGAAATTGAAATAAGAACACCGTGAATTCATTGTCCCAGGAAGGGGAAACTTTATTGACACATTCCTGGGGTCAGATACATCACATGATCACACTGACAGAACCACAGGCACATAGACACAGGCAACAGAGCATGCACAATGTCGGCACTAGTACGGTGTATATCCACCTTTCGCAGCAATGCAGGCTGCTATTCTCCCATGGAGACGATCGTAGAGATGCTGGATGTAGTCCTGTGGAACGGCTTGCCATGCCATTTCCACCTGGCGCCTCAGTTGGACCAGCGTTCGTGCTGGACGTGCAGACCGCATGAGACGACGCTTCATCCAGTCCCAAACATGCTCAATGGGGGACAGATCCGGAGATCTTGCTGGCCAGGGTAGTTGACTTACACCTTCTAGAGCACGTTGGGTGGCACGGGATACATGCGGACGTGCATTGTCCTGTTGGAACAGCAAGTTCCCTTGCCGGTCTAGGAATGGTAGAACGATGGGTTCGATGACGGTTTGGATGTACCGTGCACTATTCAGTGTCCCCTCGACGATCACCAGTGGTGTACGGCCAGTGTAGGAGATCGCTCCCCACATCATGATGCCGGGTGTTGGCCCTGTGTGCCTCGGTCGTATGCAGTCCTGATTGTGGCGCTCACCTGCACGGCGCCAAACACGCATACGACCATCATTGGCACCAAGGCAGAAGCGACTCTCATCGCTGAAGACGACACGTCTCCATTCGTCCCTCCATTCACGCCTGTCGCGACACCACTGGAGGCGGGCTGCACGATGTTGGGGCGTGAGCGGAAGACGGCCTAACGGTGTGCGGGACCGTAGCCCAGCTTCATGGAGACGGTTGCGAATGGTCCTCGCCGATACCCCAGGAGCAACAGTGTCCCTAATTTGCTGGGAAGTTGCGGTGCGGTCCCCTACGGCACTGTGTAGGATCCTACGGTCTTGGCGTGCATCCGTGCGTCGCTGCGGTCCGGTCCCAGGTCGACGGGCACGTGCACCTTCCGCCGACCACTGGCGACAACATCGATGTACTGTGGAGACCTCACGCCCCACGTGTTGAGCAATTCGGCGGTACGTCCACCCGGCCTCCCGCATGCCCACTATACGCCCTCGCTCAAAGTCCGTCAACTGCACATACGGTTCACGTCCACACTGTCGCGGCATGCTACCAGTGTTAAAGACTGCGATGGAGCTCCGTATGCCACGGCAAACTGGCTGACACTGACGGCGGCGGTGCACAAATGCTGCGCAGCTAGCGCCATTCGACGGCCAACACCGCGGTTCCTGGTGTGTCCACTGTGCCGTGCGTGTGATCATTGCTTGTACAGCCCTCTCGCAGTGTCCGGAGCAAGTATGGTGGGTCTGACACACCGGTGTCAATGTGTTCTTTTTTCCATTTCCAGGAGTGTAGGTATTTAAATGTTGACTACTGTTTTATCGTTATTTGTAGATCGTGATATTTCAAATATTAAAACATTCTAAAGGAATTAAAAGCAATATATAAGAGATAATTAAACTTTAAATGACTAATTTGTATAAATAGTATGTAGTGATACGCACATATATGCTCAGTTTCAGTAATTTCACATGCAGCCGTAGTTATTTATAAAGTTGTTGTAATTGTTAACTTTCTCTAGCTTTGAATAATATAAATACATGACAATTTTGAAAAATATTTAACTCTGATATGCTCGATGGACACACTCTAATTATTATTGTTACTATCGGTATGCATTGGACACCATACTTACCAATATGTGGTAACTGAAGAAAACTTCACAAGCAAAGATTTTTTATTGTATGACTGGTTTCGACAGAGCTATGCTGCCATTATCCTCGCATATTATACTTTTGAATTTTTAAAACAGCATAAGATGTGATGATAACACCATAGCTCTGTCGAAACCGGTCATACAATAAAATGCTTTTATAGCGATCTTGGGTTGTGAAGTTTTCTTCAGTTACCATACATTGCAAAAAATGGCTCTGAGCACTATGGAATTAACATCTGAGGTCATCAGTCCCCTAGAACTTAGAATTACTTAAATCTAACTAACCTAAGGACATCACACACATCCATGCCCGAGGCAGGATTCAAACCTGCGACCGTAGCGATCGCGCGGTTCCAGACTGAAGCGCCTAGAACCGCTCGGCCACACCGGCCGGCTCATACATTGCGGATCGCCACCAAACTGGCCATATCACGTATATATTACCAACATGTTCCAAAGTGGCGCGCGCATAAAAACGGGATTTTCCAGTGCTCATACCTTGGGTTCTATTGGTAGCGTCAAGTGCTTTGGATAGTTCTTGAGCTAGGGACCATTTGTATACCCAAAAGGAAGATCGCCTTAGTGTCTCTATTCTACAGTACAGGGTCAAAGTATGTATATTACACACTTCGTCCTGCTTAGGCAAATGGAGCAAAGTGGTTGGTCCTTTTTGCATTTGATGTGGTCTACGGTGGGCTTGATGGGACTTACGGAGACACCATTACTTCATGGGCGGTTCCTTGGTTTTACGATATATCCATAAGATTTAGATCTTGAACAACCTCCAAAATTTTCTTGATATCTTTAATCTTTTCCCGGATGCAGAGGTTCAAAGTTATCCTACTCGTACTAGTAAAATATGAAAGTAAAAATTAAACAGGTTGATTGAAGACGGGTATACCTTGGATGAACCCGTGATTTAATTAAACTGACCGGTATATCCTTGACGAACGAATGAATGTTGAATTTGCGCAAATTTAGTGGGCACAGTTCGTGAAAATTTTATTACCAGTAGGCTCAAAAAATTGTTGAAAACATGATTATTAGTAAAAAAATAGCCGCTGGTTCCAAGACGGCTATGGACAACAGATGGCTCAAATTTTTACTACATTTTCATAAGATCTTGGTATCGAATAAAATTGAAAATTTTCGAGATATCTTCACCCGTATCCGATGTACAGACATTCACAAAGTTACCTTATTTGTGCACGCGAAATACGCATTTAAATGTGGTGTGAGGCGAAATCGAAGCTATAAAATAATCTAGCACGGAGAAATATGATGTAAAGTGTCCCGTTTCATCAGAAACATGTCCGATCTCAAAAGGAACCTGAAGCCAACAATCCTTGTTTATCTATCATCCACTCCAATTTCCGTATTTTCCTTTTGTGTCTTTGAATCTGCAACAAAACAAGAATATATAAGTACACAAACCATTTCATATGGTTAGGACGTGGAAGTGCTGTAACAAATAGGTATGCAAGGCCCAAGCGCAGAATCGCGGTTTGGAAGGAAGGCGGGAGGGGTCTCGGTACTCAGTTTCTATTTGAGCCAGAAACATGGAGTAAAAGATTTTGTTTTGGTCCGGATCAGCGGCCTCGAATATTTGTCTTAATGTAGCTATGTTACAGTATATTCAGCAAGGTTTGAACGACGGACCAGAGCAGGCGCTCTGGAAAATTGTGCAAATGGATCAATTCCTTTTGCAAAAGGTTTTAATTGGGCTGAGATTAATGCTCAGCTAATGGCACTATTTGTATGCGCATCGTTCGGATTTTATTCGCAAAAACAGTCATCCTCGCTCGGATATTAAGTGCAAAAACTATTGTCCTTAAATAACTTCGAACTGGAGCGAGACTGATGGTTCAGATTTGGTCTACCCGTGTATCAGACCATGGTCTAAAAAAAAGTTTTAACCGTTTGAAAAAATCTTGCTTTGTTTGGATTTTACGCGAAAAAACCACGTTTTTCTGGGAGGGCTTAAAGCATGCCATATACACGCTTTAAACTTATGTGAATCGTCTCAAATTGTGCATATAGGTAGATGAATGGATGGAGTCAAAACGAATTTTTTTATTCAATAATCTTTATCCGTTGTCGAGATGGGAGGGTTTAAAACCGAACTAAATATAGCAAGTAAAATTCGTTCTTAATTGAATTGAACGCGCGGAAACCGGGCTAAAGTGCTCAAATAAACAAAAAATGTATTCTTACGATAAAATTGAAAACTCGCTTCAAAAATCTAGCTTTATTCGGATTTTATGTGCAAAAAAATATTTTTGTGTGCATTTTACGAGCACCACTTCTATGTTTCAAACTTGTACAAAAAGGTTCATATTTTGTAAGATAGACAAATACATGTAATTAATGGCAGTGTTCGTGTTTTCTGAAAGCTTTATCCGTTGCAACAATAGAGCGGTCTGAGGTTGCTAATAAAATGCACATAAAACCCGGTTTTACATAAACCGCAAATGCTGAGGCGGTTTAAAGTGATACGGATGGTAATTAAAAAGTATTCTCACTGTGATTATAAGAAGCGTTTACACAAAAATCTTTCATCGTTCGTGTGTTAGGTGCGAAAAATCACTTTTTTATACTTTACTCGATTTCGTATAAATGTGTAGCATTTTAAACACTGCATTTGTATATAATTAAAGAACTAGTTATTACAGTTGATTATCGTTTCGTTGTTTATATGTCAGAGATTTTATTCATCAGTAGCTCGAAATCACGGAGGTAAAAGAAGAAAGGAGGTGGCATCATGTCACAAACTTGAAGCCGTATCCGCCATGTTAACTAGCCAAAAACATTGGGTTCACCGCATTCATATCTCTATCGTTCACCGCGGTGACACTTCTGACACTTCCCCGTGACGCACCTCTATGTCGTATTACTGGAGCAAATACGTATCAAGAACAGAAAAACGTTCGAAATTACCTTCCTGACACTACGTTATTCGTGTAAGCTCTATAGTTTTTACTATTTAAAACAGTTATTGCTTACACACAACAGAAATTATGAACAAGAAGCACTCGTAAACAGTAGTCTGCTAATGTTTTTGTCTACTTAAAAACGGCAGGCCGCGCCCACTCTGGGTTCAAAACGATGTACAGCGTTTAAGTCTGTAGTGCCACGTCGAGCATTTAAAGCGTTATCGATGACCACACAGAAAATTAAATGAACCAGAAAACTCCTAATAAAAATTATCAGAAAAAGATCAATTTATTTCTAACGGATAGCAAATGTTTTACTGCGTTTTTCTTCAAAAGCTGCTATGCTATCTTGTAGAAAATTTATTTTCGGACAAAACAAGCCCAAGTTCGTCAATTTTCGTACACGACTCAAAACTTGATAGTATTTTGTCGTGCAAAGATTGTGTCGCAGATGTTCTGCTTATTTCAGCCAAACATACTCATATTTAATTCGGATGGGTTGTTGCAACATTTCATGTCAATATCGTTCACGTGAGTTTTTATAGTGGCGGTTTCTTAATTTTCAATTTTTATTTTTGCATACTTTAAATAAACAATGACAAGAATTTTACGGCAAGATATGATAACATGATGTATGTTTTTCAATAGATTATTATTTCTTGTGTAAAACATTCAACTTGTGATATAGTAAGCTTTTAAGCACGTTTATCTATGTAATATAGTCGTTTCGTAAGTATATCTATGTACTATAAACTATTTACATACTTCATCATTAACTTCACACTCTATTTAATATTTCGTTTGGTATTGTTTAATGTTTCCTGTTATTTTGTGCACTGTATTATGTATTTGTTTCTTTTTCGTATGTTTTCATGTGCAGTCTCAAATTTATATGAGTAAAGTGTGTCTAACTATATAACAAAAAATTGAAGGAAACACTAAAAATTAAACAAAATTAGAAAATATGAAACAAAATAACGAAATAATAAGAATAATAGAAAATAACATGAAAAACAAATTTAAAATATAAAAAAATTAAACAAAAAAAATCTCCTGCAAGCATGTGATCTTGACATGGTGGGGAGGCTAGTATTATCTGAGGACACAATAGGCTTTACAGGACATGTTCAACAATACCAGGCAGGTAATCGTAGAGAAGCCAGACTAGCAACTCCCAGTTCAAGCAAATGGTTCATAAAGACAAGAAGAAAACCTCTACCAGATTAGTTGTTGATCAAGTCAACAAAAATCTACATGAGTTGAAATGCTATGGCGGTGTAGTAGAGTAAAAGTGTGGCAGAGTAAAAGTTCGGAACCCAAATGAGAAATGTTCCCATCATATGACCATAGTACACGAAAGGTGAATATGTCCTGGGCAGAGTTAGGGATGTAAAAGAAGGGAACTAGCTTTTTGAGTTATCTGGTAGCTTCAAAGACATTTAAATGAAAATATCTTGACATATTCGTGCTTTTTCACGAGTTAACCCTATTTCCCCAATGCAGTGAGCTCTATTAGTGGCTAGGTGTTGGCACATACGCATCTTGCAATTTGTAAGCTGAAGTCCCTGATCTTGTGCCCAAAATCCAAAAGATTCGCCAGCCATTGTAAACAGTATACATATCCTCATGTCAGTATGGCTGAAGAGTGTACATGTAACATCCAAAAAAAATGTCTGAGGTTGGCTTTGTTCCTGAGGAGACGCTAAAGCAATTTTTTTTATTTCTAGTGGGAGAGGGGGCTGATTCTCTCCCCGAAGGGACCACCTCTCCCCAAAACCCACTCACTGTTACATGTATTGTGGGTGGAGTGAAAGTAAGACAGAACTTTACGTGCTGTGTGATGCATCTACAATAGAACCTATCTGAGAGTGGAGGTGCATCTGTAATAGGAAGTATCTCAGGGTGGGCAAGCATGCATCTTAAACTTTAAAGGCATATTGTGTCATATTGCATGACATAACAAATGTCATGTTGGATGAATTGATGGCATGTGTCACGTTATACTACTTGCCATTAAGTATCGTGTTACTTTACTTTATGCGATGCATTATAGTGTATGACATGGGCACAAATTCTAAAAAGTAAAACAACGTGAATATATCAAGACATTTTAATTTAAATATCTTTGAAGCTGCCAGATAAGTCGAAAAGCTAATTTCTTCCTTTTCCTACCCAGGAAATATTCGCCTTTTTTGTGCTATGATATGGGCATTGTTTTATTCTATAATTTTTATTTTAATAAATATATAGTTGTCTAATGTGTAAAATGAAAATAGAAAAGAGGAAACATAGTCATTAGTGAATAAAGGAAAGAAAAGCTGCTGCTGGCCGGAGTGGCCGTGCGGTTCTAGGCGCTACAGTCTGGAACCGAGCGACTGCTACGGTCACAGGTTCAAATCCTGCCTTGGGCATGGATGTGTGTGATGTCCTTAGGTTAGTTAGGTTTAATTAGTTCTAAGTTCTAGGCGACTGATGACCTCAGAAGTTAAGTCGCATAGTGCTCAGAGCCAAAGAAATGCTGAATGAACTGTTTACTGATTATGTAGGGAAGCAGCCTACTCACGCCTTATAAAATTCACATCAGTCTTTCCATTGTGTGCCAGCCAGTCTGCTGTAACTAGCTCTGACGTCATAAATGTTGCGCAATACTTTAAAAATCAAGTAAATAACCTGAAACATTTCTAGCATGTCAGGAGTAATACTAAATCAATGTGTGTTGAATATCAGTTCAGTGACTTTAACCATTTTCGAAATTTGGACGTTTTTCTGTAAAAATCATTGGCGCAACAGAAATGAGCTAGAAACTTAAAAATTTATATTTAGATTCCTTTTGCATAATAATTTAGTAGAAACAGTATTCTGGATCTCACAAATTAAAATTTTAGTCGAAATTCATGATTTTCTGGGTTTTATCTTAAAAGTTAAGGAAGCAAGAGAGATTAAGTAGGCGAATAAATAAATCTAGGATGTTTAAATTCAAGTAGAAGGGAGATCCGCTATAATCATAAAAATGTGAGAAGTTGCAACAGAATAACTATAAAACTATAGCGATAGCGTATCTCCAAAGGGCAAGTTCAGAGCTCGTCTACTGCATGTAGTGTAATTAAATTAATTATCTCGCCCAAAATATTTGACTTAGCCACGTCAGACATTTATTATGATTACTTACCTGTGTGCTGATTGCACATTTAAATTGAGAGCTTCATCGGCCATCAGCAAAGGAAGCAAAGATTTATTCGATAACTTAAAGTGGTGCCCAGCAGCTAGTCGGGAGAGCAGATTTGATCAGACGTTCCCTTAGCCGTCTGCACTGCGGCTTTACATGTAAGAACGCTGCGTGAGAAAGAAGGAAGGCCCCAGTTCTCTCCAGATGCTGATTAGCGCACCACCTGTGCCGGGAGTCGTGTCACATTGGTATCATTGATATAAACAGCCTCGGATGCAGTAATAAGTTACTCGGGATACGCGTAACCATGAAATCGTTTTCGAGTGAAGTGTTAGTTTTGGGATGACGTTAATGATCTATCTTTAGTTTGCGTATGTCGTATTTTCACGTGCTGCCGCAGGACAGACAGTCTACCATTATTAGCGTGGCGTTTGATGAACATTATCATCAAATTATGGCGAGCATTCATTTAAACATTTAATTTGAACAGTTATAGGTGCATCAGCGCATTAGACTCTGAACTGCTCTGGTAGTTGGATTGTGTGGATTCTTTTTGGTCTGTGACTTTCAGAATATAGTGAGCATTTTAGAGAGAATGGTTTTTGATTATGAATCCCAGACAATCTCCTAATTCCTCAGAGCTATAAGTTGTAGCTATAAATGTATTTCTCAGATGAAGTGGGCACTAGGAATTCTAATTACAGGCTTCACGTTTTGCTAATCACTTCCTGGTTGCCAATATTGTAGTTAGAGAGCTGGTGATGAGAACGGCAAACAACAGCATTAAATAAATAATAGGAACATTATCAATTATTCCACCCGCCGCCCCACAATTAGTCCGTTTTCCTGTTTGCAGTTGATATTAGATGTTATCACTAATTCTGTACTCAAAGCAAGACTCTAAACTGCTTGCCTAAGTCAAACACTGGGATGTTTCCTGTGAAAACAGCACAGTCCGGTTTCTTCCCTAGCCTTCCCTCCAACATACTTACTTTTCATCTCTAACAACCTCATCATCAATGTGACAGTGAACTGTAGTCTTGCATCCTTCCTGTTACAAATAATCAAAAGGAAATACTTTCTTACAAACAATAATCACAAAAAGGAATTAGACAAGAAACAACTGGCAGAAGCACGCAGTAAATATCATATTATCTGATGCTAACACTCAGAATTTTTTTTTTTTATGTCATACATCTGATAATACTTATTATGTGTTATGATAAATTTCCTGATGACTGGGACTTCTGATACAGATGTATCGTGACTTAAGGTCAGAAAGCAGTGGAATCCATTGTCTGCTCCTTAGCCCATTAACTCAAGTCTGGATATGAAAATGCCGAGCCTATAGCAACTACACTGGACTTACAGAAAAATCATCCTATTGATTTGAGCATTGTATGGTCATTGTATACTGTAGACAGACCAAGACAATCATCAACATGTACAATTATAATAATAAAAGAAATTGATTCCGGTCAAAAGATACTCATTTCGGTGAGAACAAACTGCGAATCTGCAACAGGCTGCATGATCCATATGAAGAACTGGACAGCATGCTGTAAATGAAGGGTCAGCTATACATCAGTGTTGGTACCAGTGGTCCAGAGAAGGTGTAAGTACAATATTGATACTGGCCAGCACCAATACACAATGTGTAACTAAAGTCCCTTTACAGACTTTGAGGATCTGTAGCGGTGACAAAGATGGTTCAGTTTAGTTACACTGACGAGTCAAAACATTATGATCACCTGTTTAATACCTAGTTTGTCTGTCTTTGGAATGAAATACTTCACTGATCCAACAGTTTGCTGGTAGGTTTGTGGAGGTAAGTGGCATTTGATATCTACTCATAGGTCATGTAATTCGCTAAACAACGGGCTGCTGATTTGCATACGCCGTGATGGCGTCCAACAGCGACCCAGATGGGCTCCAAAGGATTTACATCAGGCAAATTTGGTTGCGAAGATATCAATGTGAGTTCGCTGAATGCTCTTCAAACCACTGCAGCACGGCTATGGCTCCGAGACACATACAATTATAGTGCTAAAAGACGAAATCGCCGTCGTTGAAGACGTCAAGCATGAAGGAAAACAAGCGATTCACAGCCGTTTGCGTGTCTTTGATTACTACTGCAGGCCCTGTTCAAGCACATAAGAATGTCTCCCATAGCATAATACCACCCCCACCAACCTGCGTCCGTGGCTTGTTGCACACTTCGAGCTGCTGTTCACCTCAAAGACAGCGTTGTGGAGATCGCCAACATTCTAGTGTAAAAAAAAATAAAAAAAAAGGATTCACTCGAAGGGACAACACGTTTCCGTTGAATGACAGTCGAATCCTGATAGTCCCATGCCCACTGCAGTCATAATTGACAATACCGTTGGGTCAACATGTGAACACGTAGGGTGGTCTGTTGCGGAGCTCCGTTTTCAACAATGTGCGTTGAACTGTGTGCTCCAAAACACTTGTGCATGCACCAGCATTGTGCTCTTTTGGCAGAGATGCCGCAGCTCACTACCTATTCTACTTTACAGAGCAGACAAGCCTCCGAACCCAGAGTTCTGTGAATAGTCGTTGCCGTCCAGCCATTGAGAGCCTAGTGATAGTTTCACTGTCCTACCTCTTTCTGTAGATTCTCACGACAGTAGCCAGTGAACATTGGACCAGTGTCACCGTTTTCGAGACACTCATTCACAGGGGCCGTGTAATAAAGTCGCTTATCTCAATAGATTTCCCCATTTGCAGTTCATATCTTCGACAGGGTCGACCCCCATCTGTGTCTGCTCTTACATACTTTTTGTACTACGCCACATGCCCACAACGCCACCAGGCGGTATACAACATTGCAGTGGGCAGTTATCATAATGTTTTGGCTTATCAGTGTACATGCAAAATACCACAACACACATTGCTCTCTGACCACTGCTACTTGTCAGCTTGGTCCACTTATAAGTAGGGCTCGATGTGAGGACCACCAATGTCAACACAGGTACAGTACCCCCACACCATTCCTTGTACACATGATCACCAATCCCTGGTTGTCCAGCATCAGCCATAACCATAAACCTCGCCTGTAGGGGTATAATAAATAAAGGATTTCATATGACCCCATAGGTGGCAGTCCAGAAGGTTCAAGTCAGCAGAATGTGCAGGCCAAGCAATCAGGCCACCACAATCTATCCACCACTGCCTGAATCCACAAGTGAATAATGATGTAGTGCACCATCATTCCGAAACCAAGTTTTGACGCACATGCAGTGACACATCTTTCAAGAGCCCATGCAGTGCACTGTCAAGGAATTGCAAATACACAGCACTGATGAGATATGGAGGAGGGACTTATGGCCCAGTCACAAGTCCATCCATGAAACCAGTCCAAATGTACAGACTATTGTTTCTGAAATCCAGAGTGGCACACAACATGCAGGTTTTTATTGGCTCACGCATGACTGTTGCAGGAATTGACAACCTTCACAGATACATCATTGGTTTGACGCATTATTAAGTAATAGAACCCATTACATTCCCTGGAGGATAAATGTACAACAGAACTGAGAGTAAGATCAGGTGTGTCCCAAGAATGCATATTTTGAATGTTCTCAGTATATACGAATAATATTGTCATGTAGAAGAAGGTGTAATTAGATTAATGACGAACACTAACTTCGCACTTCACTTAATGACTGTTTATTCAGCACTTGCACATACAAGAGCGCAGAGCGAATTGCCTCTGGCCACTACACATATGGTATATATACAGTTATAGAACATTCCAGTAAAATGATTCTTGATATTTGTGGATACTTGTAGAATGTCCTTGAACCAAATATAGAAATTAAAATTTTATAATTCAGGTGAGTTTCGAACTCACAGCCCTCCATGCAACAGTCTAGTATTATAACCACTACACCACATTGACTGTACTACTTAGTTTCTCCTGCGACACTGCTCCCTCCTTAAGAGAACAGCGTCTCGGTGTTACGTCGTTCTAGTCCGGGAATGAGTCATCGATCCTGCATACTCCGACTCCCAATGACTGATGTTCACCCTGGTGGTGATCTTCCTAGAACTTCCTTTGCACTACGCTCTTCGTCGCCTTTCTTAAAAACTGCCACAAATTCAAGAACATTGACATTAATAAATTCTGTTTAGAGCAGCATCTAGAAGCATGTGCAACAGAAGTAGATTTCCATAAGAGATCCTATATAATAGTGACTATTTACCGAGAACGTGCAGGAAATTATAATCTGTTCATAAATCATCTAGAAGCTCTTTTAGGTTATTTAACATGAAGAAACAAAGAAATTATGCTTGCTGGTGACTTTAATATAGATTTTCTAATGCAATCTCCCAGTAAACATTTACTGCAGTTAGTAATGTTGTCTTGCAATCTAACTCACACTGTAAATTTTCCAACTAGGATCACTAAATCCTCCAGGACAGCCACTGATAACATTTTTATAGACAAATCAAAGGAACAAAATCATATCATAAAAGCTGTAATAAATGGACTATGAGATCATGACATGCAGCTCCTTGTTTTAGATGTAAATTCTAAGCAGATTATCAACACTGCTAAATCTGAGTACGGGAGAGTAGTCAATCAACCAAAAATTGTGTGTTTTAGAAAACTGCTCAAAGATATGAACTGGAAAGATATTTATAGTGCTCATGACATGAATGAAAAATATAACACATTCATGAACAATGTCAGTACCATGTTTGAAAACTGTTTTCCTCTAAAAGTTACTCAAATTAAACAGAAGTCTATAATAAAACCATGGATTACACAAGGAATAAAGATTTCCTGTAAGACAAAAAGGAAAATGTATCTGTCGACCAAGAATAGCTCCAATGCTGATGATTTAGATAAAAATGGCTCTGAGCACTATGGGACTTAACATCTGAGGTCATCAGTCCCCTAGAACGTATAACTACTTAAACCTAAATAACCTAAGGACATCACACACATCTATACCCAAGGCAGGATTCGAACCTGCGACCGTAGCGGTCGCGCGGTTCTAGACTGAAGCGACTAGAACTGCTTGGCCACACCGGCCGGCATGATTTAGCTAAATACAAGGAATACTGTAAAATATTTAAAAAAAGGTAATTCAGACATCTAAACAAATGCACTACAAGAAGAAGACAGCAATGTCAGGGAACAAAATAAAAACAATATGGGATATAATGAAAGAGGAGACTGGTAGAACCAGAAAGGAACAGGAGAAAATAGCATTAAGGGTAGATGACACATTAGTAACTGGTGTGGCAAATCTATTTAACAAGTACTTTATATCCGTTACTGATAGAATGGGATTGTCAGGATCAGTAAATAATGCCCTCGAATATCTGAAACTAGCCTTTACAAATAGCTTCAGGTACATTAATATGTCACTCACTTCACCAAAAGAAAACTTCCATAATAAAATCTTTAAAAACAAAGCATTCTAGTGGTTACAATGAAATATGAACAAATTTAATTAAGGCATGTTCTTGTGAGTTTAGTACAATTCTAAGTTACTTGTGTAACCAGTCAATTACAACTGGGACATTTCCTGACTGGCTACAATATGCAGATGTTAAGCCTCTATTCAAGAAAGGGGATAAAGAGATACCATCAAACTACAGACCGATCTCACTTTTGCCAGCATTCTCAAAAATTTTAGAAAAAGTAATGTACAGGCAGCTTCTCAACCATCTGACCACAAATAACATATTATCAAGAACACAGTTTGGATTTCTGAAGGGTTCTGATATCGAGAAGGCTATTTACACCTACAGTGAAAATGTACTTAACACATTAAATAACAAGTTACAAGCAGCAGGTATTTTCTGTGATTTGTCAAAGGCATTTGATTGTGTGAACCACAACATTCTTTCAAATAAATTAGAATTCTATGGTGTCATGGGCAGTGCTGCAGAATGGTTCAAGTCATACCTCGCTAACAGGAAACAAAGGGTGTCAGTGCAAGGGACTAGTGAATTAAGTCATCAGTCATCATCAGAATGGGAAGAAATTACATGTGGTGTCCCACAAGGTTCCATCTTAGGGCCTTTGCTTTTTCTTGTGTACATTAATGATCTCTCATCAGTTTCACTGCCAGAAGCAGAGTTCATTTTGTTTGCAGATGGCACATGTATTGCAATAAATAGTATGTCGAGTGTAGTTCTTGAAAGATCTGCTAATGATATTTTCATGGATATTAATAAATGGTTTATAGCCAACTCACTGACATTAAACTTCTAAAAGACTCACTATATGCAATTCAGAACCTGTAAGAGGTTTCCACCCAGCATATGCATAAAGTATCAAGAAAAGCAGATAGAAGAGGTTGACAGTGTTAAATTCCTGGGATTACAACTTGATAATAAATCCAGTTGGGAGGAGCACACCACAGAACTGCAGAAACGCCTTAACAAATCTGTATTTGCAATTTGAACGTTAGCAGACACAGGCGACATAAAAATGAAAAAGCTTGCATACTTTGCCTACTTTCATTCCATAATGTCATATGGTATAATATTTTGGGGTAACTCTTCTTCAAAGAACTGGTTACACTAACTACTGCCTCTCAGTATATTTTTACTCCTTAATGAAATTTGTCCTAAATAATATATCTCTTTTTCCAACAAACAGCTCAGTTCATACATACAATACCAGGAACAGAAATGATCTGCTCAAGGACTTAAAAGCAATTACTTTAGTTCAAAAAGGGGTCCACTACTCAGGAACACTCATCTTCAATAATTTGCCAGCAAACACAAAAACATTTAGTTACAAATAAAGATCAGTTCAAAAAGAGCCTAAAAGACTTACTAGTGGCCAACTCCTTCTACTCCATTGACGAATTTTTTAATAGAAACAAATGATGTATTGTATATACTCATACTATTAGTACTGTTATTTCAGCTTAAAAAAAATTGAAAAAATTGACATGTTCCACATCCACGAGGATCTCCTCAGCACAGATCTATCGAACGAAAAACTAATCTAATCTAATCCATTTGTTGCCTATTGCTGGAGCTCCGAATTAACCCTGGGTTGCAGGATCCTTACAGGGCTTCATTCAAAGAACGTGGACCATATCTCTGATCTGTCGTCGTCTTGCGTTGGGGTCGAAATCTCCAACTTCATAAGTAACATCAGACAACTGTCTTACAACCTTATAAGGTCCAAAGTAGCGCCTGAGGAGCTTCTGGGGCCATCCTTCCGAACAGGAGTGAAGATCCAGACAGGTCACCAGGCTGGTAGACAACAGAGCCGTGGCGCACGTCGTACCTTCGGCGATCGTTTTCTTCAGCCTGCAACGTGCAGAGTCGAGCTAACTGCCGAGCTTCCTCAACTCTGGTGAACACCTGGTCGATGTAGACATTGTCCACGTCATCAGCTTGTAATGGAAACACAGTGTCCATCATCATAGTTGCTTCATGTCCATGCACCAGGAAAAATGGCCTAAATCCTGTGGTGCTTGTTTGGCGGTGTTGTAGGCAAACGTCACGAAAGGTAGCACCTCACCCTACTTGCTCTGCTCAACACTGTCGGACATTGATAGCATGTCGGCCAAGGTCTTATTAAGGCATACAGTAAGCCTGTTAGTTTGCAGATGGCAGGCAGTCATCATGTGATGAGTAATGTTGCACCGACAGTTTATCTGCGTCACAAGATTACATTGAAAACTTTCCCTTGATCTGTAATTAACGATCTTGGGGCACCATGTTTTAATACAATGTCTTCCACGATGAATTTGGCTAACTTGAATGTTTCGGCTGTTTTCATGGCTTTTGTAATGGCATAGCATGGCAGATAATCAGTGCAAACAATAATCCATTATTGCCACTGGCAGATGTTGGAAATCATCCAAGGATGTCAATCCCAACACACTGGAAAGGCGTTTCAGCTGGTCGAAATGGTACGAGTAGGCCAGGTGGTTTTTGAAGAACTGCCTTTCTCCTCTGGCACTGTCGACAGTGCGACACATAGTGAAGGACACTCCTCAATAAACCTGGCCAGAAAAATCTCTTGGGGATTCTATCGTATGTATTAATAAATCTTAAATGTCAGCCTCAGGTGTGTCCTGGAATTTCTGTAGAACATGCGCATGTTTTTAGCAATCACTGGTGGCCACGTCTTTCCAAACAGATCAAAGTTTTTCTTGCAAAGTAATCCATTAACTACCTTAAATTGTCCTTTCACATCCTCTGACCGATTTAAGGCAAGCATAATTTGAGATATCTTCGCGCCCTCCTCCTGCTCAGCAGGGAGATCCTGAACTGCAGGACAGTCACTATCTTCATCATAGTCTTGATGGCCTTGCACAGGGTTTCTTGAGAGACAGTCAGCATCTTGGTGTTTCATTCCACTTCTGTACACTATGGTAATTTCATACTCTTGAAGACATAGTGCACACCTGCCGAGTCGTCCTGTTGAATCCTTAAGACCTGTCAACCAACAAAGTGAATGATGGTCTGTAACAACTGTGAATGGCCTTCCACAGAGATACTGTCGAAATTTGCACATGGCCCAGATCACAGCAAGACATTCTCTTTCTGTAGTTGAGTAGCTTCTCTCGGCTTTTGTAAGTGTCCTAGAAGCATAGGCCATAACCTTCTCTTATCCATCCGAAATCTGCACCAGAAAAGCACCGATCCCATACCCTTTGGCATCTGTGTGTAGTTCTGTAGGTGCTCTCTCATCATACAGACCGAGTACAGGGTAGGTCGTCAGAGCTTTTTGCAGCACATCGAAAGAATCTTGTTGAGCACCACCCCCAAATGAATTTAGCATTGGCTTTTAACAACTCTTGGAGTGGCCTGGCTTTGATACAAAAGTCTTTTATATAATTACGGTAATAAGAACATAATCCGAGGAAGCTTCTCACATCTCTAATACTTTTGGGAATAGGAATTCGCTTATAGATCTCACCTTTTCTGGGTCTGACCGCACACCTTCGTTTGACAGGTGTCAAAGTATTTTGATTTCTTTTGCTCCAAAGAGAGACTTTCTTGGATTAAGATTCAGTCCGCCTTGTTGGAGACAGTTAAGAATGGCCCTCAGTATTTTTATATGTTCAACAATGTCTCTGAGAACACTATAATGTCATCTGAACAACAAAGACACATCGTCCACTTCAGGTGACTTAGAAGATTATCCATCATCCATTCAAAAGTTGCTGGTGCATTACACAAACCAAAAGGCATAACCTTACACTCATACAGGCCCTCAGTGGTGATGAATGCAGTTTCCTCACGATCAGCCTCATCTACTTCGATTTTCCAGTATCCCGAGTATATAGTGCGGGACAGTAAGTTGGGAATGTGGGTCTCACGGGAGGCGTGCCACAGGTAAGTCCCTGCAGTCGCACTATCCTCTGTGTCCTCGGTGGCTCACATTGATAGTGTGTCTGCCATGTAAGCAGGAGATCCCGGGTTCGAGTCTCAGTCGGGGCACACATTTTCGACTGTCCCTATTGACATATACCAATGCCTGTATGCAGCTAAGCGTAGTGATTTCATTGTAATTTCATTTGAAATCCAACTATCTCTTTTGCTATTCTGAAGAATGCGACGACACTTCACGCACATTTGTCTATAATGTATGCAGTTCGTCAGCGTAGGGTGGCTATTAAAAACACTGAGATCATGTCTACATGTGCAAATTGCTTCACGGCATGCCTCAGTCCACCAAGGGACTGGGGCATGATGTGGTAGAGAGGAAGTGTGGTGGATGGAATGTTCTGCAGCAGTAAGGGTACTGCATCACAACTGGGGAAATCTTGTTCTTCGCAGGTCGCCAGGGAGGAGTAAAGCTGCCAGTCAGTCCAAGGAAGCTGCTATTTAGGCGTGCACGCGGATGAGGTAGGGGTCAGAAAATGGATAGCACATGGTAAAGGGTCGCTCGAGTAAGTGTCAGAAATAACAGACCACTCAAGACGATGGGTAAGCTGGGCAGTGCAGTGGGATAGGCCCAAATGGGAATAGGTGTGCTAGGAGTCAGAAAGGAAAGTGGGTGCTCCAGTTTGAGGCAGAAGAGATTAAGTTGGTTAAGGTCAGCCAAAAGGGCATCTCTCTGACAGGTCCTGGGAGAAACCCAAAGGGAATGATGTGCATTAAAGTCACCGAGTAGCAAAAATGGGGGACGCAGCTGCCCAATAAGTTGAAGGAAGTCTGCCCTGGTGACAGCGAATGATGGAGGGACATTTAGAGGACAGAGGGAAAAAGTCAGGTGGGGAAGGAAAAGGCAAACTGCCACAGCTTGAAGACTGGTAGTCAGTGAGATGGGTTGACTATGAATGTCATCCTGTATGAGTTGCATGACGCCCCCATGAGAGGGAATGCCGACCTCAGGGGGAAGGTCAAAACTAATTGGAAAGAAATGTGATAGCTCAAAGTGGTGGTGAGGGCGCAATTTCATTTCCTGAAGGCAGAGTACAAGGGGATGCTGCGATGCTAGAAGCAGCCATAAACCTTCTTTGTGGGGCTGAAGGCCGTGAACGTTCCATTGGAGGAGAGTCATGACTAAGAGACATGGATGTGACACCTCAGTGACTGCTGAGTGACAGCTTGGGAAGAGGCGCTACTACAGGGTACAGAAGCAGGAGGATCCTGCTCCATGGGGTCCAAAGAAGAATCAGTGTGCTTGTGCAGTCGGTCTGTAGAGTCCAACGCCGAAAAACGGTTGTTGGTGCGCACCGACGACACAGAGGCAGACTGGGCGAAGATATCACGTGCCGATACCACCAAAGAGGATCTTTGAGGTGGCAATGGAGGAGACCGTTTGCCTTTGGAGGACTTCTTCGAGCCTTTCTGGTTAAATGAAGACTTGGGTGTCGTTTGGCTGGAGGGACGGAGGAAGTCTTCACAGGACTACTCCTTCAGTCCTTTCTGGCCTACCGGTTGTGTAGCTGGTAGTTTCGCCCCTGGAGACGAGAGTTTGACAGCTTGTTGCGCAGCTGGACGGGGGGAGGGGGAATGGCGATGCTATCTTGACACTGGGCGATTTCACGACCTCAGAGCTGAATTGGAGGTCACATGTCTGCATGGCCATGTCCTTCATGGAGCGAGGGGCACCAATAACAGAATTATAGGCACCAGACAGGAGAACACAGAGTTTGCGATTAGCCAGTAACTTGCAAGCAACTGGATAAGGCACCTTTTCCTTTACTCGCATCTCTTGAACAGCTTGCTCATCAAAATACACCAGACACTCCTGAGAGGGGGCGGCATGGCCACCATTGCAGTTGATACAGCGGGGATAAGGAGGTGGACAATCTCCCTCATGCGCATCTCTACCACAGGTGACACATTTGGCTGGATGTCGACAAGACGTATTAGTGTGGTTAAAACAATGACAATGGTAGCAGCACATCGGGTTCAGAATGTATGGCCACACGGTGATAATTTCATAGCCTGCTTTGAGCTTGGATGGAAGCACCACTCTTCTCAAAGGTGAGAAAGAGAGTTCGGGCAGGCACTAAGGAGGAATCTACCTTTTTCATTACATCATGAACGGCAATGAGATGAAAGAGGTAAGATCGTATTTTGGTCTAGGTTAGACCATCGAGCAGCCTGGTGTAACTTACATCATGAGAAGAATCCAAAGTTCTGTGGGCCTCGACACAAACAGGTTAACTGTGGAGAAGCAAGTTATTGTGCTTGAGAATCAGAAGTTGTCTATAAAAGCAAGAGTGAGAGCAGGATTTCACAGGGCCAGCAATTGCATATACACCTTTCTGAATAATAAACGGATTTACCATGGCGAAGGACTTACCATCTTCAGTACTTGAGACCAGGAGGAACCATGGTGTAGTGGGAAGGGTCTTTGAATCATTAGTCTCGTATTTACATTTTGTAGAAGTTGAGTGGGAAGATGATTGACTCATCATGAAGAAATCCCCCATTATTGCCAGCGTCTCTGGCCAACTGCCCCCCCCCCCCCCCCCGCCCCACTAGGGGACGAACCCACCTTAGGTGACTGTACACACCTCCCAAACATCTGACAGAGAGACCAATCGATAATTTGGCACGGTTACAGCTCAGGCAGTCACCCTTCCCAGGGCCTGACTGAACTGTACCAGGGGGGTAAGTGCGAACCTTATCAGTTGATCCAGAGCAGGGAATTACGCATTACACAGTCACCTGTTACACGTCATACACATGGGCCGACCTTCAGGAGTGCACAGCGAGGAAGAAGAAAAATAGAGGATCCTCAAACGCCAAAGTGGAGGAATGAGATGAGAAGGGAGCAAAAAACAAAGGTGAGACTGTTCGCATGTCACCAACGAATGCAGAACATTCCCAAGAATACCCCAGACATGTTCCCCAAGGGAAGGGAAAAGGAACAGCAAGAGGATAGACATGCAGCATGGAAGGGAAAAAATGCCAAAGAGTGGCGAGCCCCTTTGGGGAGGGGGAAACCACTATTATTGTCTTACCACAAATAATATATTCTAGTAAGATATGATACATGACCTGAAAAAAAGTAATGTTAAAATCAAGTACCAATACATCTGAAATTCTCCGTAATATTCTCAAAAAAATCTTTTTTTTTTTTCAGTGTCTTGTAATCAGTTGCTTCCACAACTAAATAAATTTGTTCTCATAAAAATTAGGCCAACTCATTACATGTTGACGCTAATTTGAACTTTGATGCCTTAGAAGTTGGCTGTTGGTTGACTTAGGGGGAGGGAACCAAACCATCGATCCTATCGGATTAGGTAAGGATGGGGAAGAAAGTAGGTCACGCCCTTTCCAAAGGGACCATCCCAGCATCTGCCTGAAGCGATTTAGGAAAATCACAGAAAACCTAAATCAGGACGGCCGGATGAGAGTTTGAACCATCATCCTCTTGAATACGATTCCAGCATGCTAACCACTGTGCACTCTTAGAAACATTAGGGAAAGCAGGAAGAAGAAGAAGGTCACTGTGAGGAGAATAGGTAACGTTTTCTAATCTGCCATGCAATGCTACTACATTAGGAGTGCATGCTTGCTGAGAACTGCAGCAGTTATGGTATAAACTGCACACAGGAATGACAAGGTTCAGTGAAAACTCATTATAGACACACAGTTGACTTCATTGCCAACACAATAGAAAACAGCACAGCTGACACTCTGCTGTAGCGTTACAGTTGGCAGATCTCAGACCAGCAGCACGCATGATCATAGTGAAGTCGACATAAAATGTACAGCTTGTAAAAGTTTTCTTCACAGTTTCACCGAGGGGAGTGCACGGAGTGGAGAAAAGAGCACAATGGTGGTGAAGGGTAAGGAAAGATGCGTAGACACACAGCAGTGATGGCATTTTTCCCCGTCATACCAATGTAATACTGTAATGTACCCTGGCTGCTCAAAATTTACACTTGACAGATTGTGAAAAAGAGTGTTTCATTGGCTACACTGTAGACGCAATACAGCAGCTTCCATTACACAATAGCTGACAGTCTTCCATTACCTCTTTTAACTGTAGAGTAATGAAAGTACCATATCTAAAATTATAAGCATTTATTCTTGAATTAAAGCTACTGCATAATAATGTGCATGTAAGCATAACTAAAGAAATTTTTGATAATGGCGCAAAGATATACAGAAAATTAGCTTGACAATGAGTGATATCTAAATATAGTTTCATAATCAATGACGACGGTTGCTAGTGACAGTGTACACATGAATTGTACATCTAGAAGTTACCATGATAAGTGCAAATATGCTGCTGAACAACAACATAATCCCATGCATAACAAACATTACATTTGAAAATGAAATGCGAGGTTCGGGAAACAAGGGCTTGAAAATTAATGAAAGTGTGAAAAACAATAAAGAGGTAGTTTGCAGAGTAAACACTAACCAAATTTTATACCTCTTCGCTCAAAGATTTTTTATGACATATATGTCACCACCAGGCCATACCATCTAATGATAGGATACTATCAATTAACACATTTACCCACATATTTAAACAGGAAAATACTTTGAACCATAGCAACAAGTGCATTTTATAGCAACTCTTTGCGTTCATATAACGTGACATCAGAGACCTAGATCTCTTAGTCAGGGACACACACACACACACACACACACACACACACACACACACACACAGAGAGAGAGAGAGAGAGAGAGAGAGAGAGAGAGAGAGATTGCAAAGAGTGCATTTGTTCATTCTGAAAATAAATTGATGGTACATCTGCTTATTATTATTATTGTCATGTCAGCTACTGCTAATGTGTACCAGGTATGGATTTTAAAACAAAAACATCAATATTGTACCAAACATAATGTCAGTTCATGAAATATCGATATTCATGCGTTGATTATTTTCCAAACTAAAGGTGAAGTGTACACTCCAGTTCTTTCAGCAAATGTTGAAAGATTTTCTAGCTACAAGCATATGTTGACTGACAATAGATGTTCCTTTACCTTTGAAAACCTCTGCATGCTGATTGTTATACACTGTAATAGCTGTACAATGTTACAGAACACTTTCCGTACATCTTCAAACAGTGAGATTACTTTAAAAAAAACATTGTGACTTTACTTATCCTTCTTGTAATTTCAGTTTCAGCCTTCTTATAAAGTTTTTCATTACTATAGTTCATTTTATAACTCATTTTACATATTATATTTCATATCGCTATTAATATTTTAAGGGTACTTTAGTGATACTTTTGAACATATCTTCGACAGCCCTCTACAGCATTTTTTTTTTCCAGATTTGTAAACTGTTACAGCCAACTTTATTCACAAAATACGTGAATAATACATGAGTTATAAGTCTTAAGCCTAAAGGCCCACTGAACCAGCGTGCGTGGGACATATTTCGCAGTGGCGTCATGCTGCCACACAAGGGCTGTGCTGGCAAGCTCGCAGCCCTGGACAACGTGGTTGGCAGTCTGAAGGCATTACACCTTGCTCAGCACTTCTCCCTGTTACAGCTGTGACTCCTGAGAGGTTTCAATGGCAGGGCATTGATACACATGCAGATGCAAGTCATGTAGTCGTGGCCTGACAGGAAGCGACTGGTGGTGTGAGTCCTGCAGTGTTGGTCAGGTGTCTTGGCCGATGACAGCAAGGCAGCCCTGTCACAGATGATATGCAGGCACACGGTCCCTCTCCAACCTGTGCAGACATCTTCAGCAAATGGCCCTCCCACAATAGATGCTGCTGCAGCACCGCCACCTCATGCTGCACCTCCTCCAGGCCTGCATCGGCGGCAGAGGGCCCGAGCTGCAGCAAGGCAAGGAGTCTGTTCTGCCTCAGAGTTGGTTCAATCCAGCGGGCAGATGGGATGCTGTGGCCCCCCTGGGCTATAGGAGAATGGAAGTAGCCCAGTGGAGTGTCCATTGGGAGGCGGAACCATCTCCTCACTGCAGCACGAATGCAGATGTCCACGGCCATGCAGGTGCTACTCGAGGAGAGCACATGGTAGAGGCCCAGGAGAAGCAAGTCCCAAAGTCCATAGGGCCACACTGCTGTGACTTTAGCAATGCTGCCATGATGACACCCAGTTTCTCCTGGATGTGGCACCTCCGATGAAAGAGGCACCGACTCGAAGATGAGAACTGTAGGTCCAGGTAGCTGAAGGTGTCATCCACACGCAGCACTGGCATGGTGGAGTCTGAGGCAGTGAAGGTGACGTCAGAATCAACCTTCACATTCTTGTCACTGCTGGATGCCACAAGGGCAAGGATGAAACACTTCCACAGGTCCAGTTGGTCGAGGGCTACTATTGCTGTGTTGATGAGGGACTGCAGACCCCCCCCCCCCCCCCCCTTTGTTGACGCAAAGAACAGGATGTCATCTGCAAAGGCTGCCACATTGACATGGCAATCCAACACCTTGGCACCTATGTGGGAGGGCAGCTGGCCTAAAACATAGTTGACGGCAATGTTAAAGAGGATCTCCTTGCCAAACACCCCTTGCTGGCCGCACGGCCATGGACCTGTCTCCGCCACCCACAATGACTGTCGTGCTACCCTCTACATAATCCACGAATTCGTCTGGAAGACCACGGTCCTTAAGCACAGGGCGGAGAGCCGCATGGCCTTACGAACTGAATGAATCAGAGACAAGGGAGGCCACAAACGCAGAGCGACAGCGGTGGTCAGCGCCAACGAGAACCTCATGGAGGATGAAAGTATTCTCCAGCATCCTATCCGGGGGATGAATGCCCACTGACGTTCTTACACATGACATCTGCATAAGCCAAGTCACCAGTACCTTGTGGAAGGTCCTGACTAACACCGAGCAGGCAGCGATGGGCCAAAAGTCAGCAGGGGATGCTGGGGTGGCTGTCTTGGGCAGCAAGGAAGCCTTGGCCTTAGAGGAGAGAGGAAAGAAGCTTACAGGAGGGGAGAAACAAGTTGAGGCGGTTGGCAGTGACCCCTGCCAGCAGGAATTGCAGCTGTGCCAGTGATTGGCCATCTGGGCCTATGTTAATCACTTTGCTGAAGTGACTACACTTACACTTTTTTGTAAAAAAAATAATCGTTAATATTGACGCTATTTTATAAAGGAACATAAGTTTTAATTCTGTTCTGATTCATTAACACAATAAACGTGTTATTACAGGTAATACTACAAAGTAATTCGTAGCTATCATGAAGATGAAAGCTTCTTGTTATCCCCTAAAGCCAACTTGTGAGGTTTTGTGCAAACTGCACTTTATCATTTTGAGTGGAAAAGATAGTCACCTGTGTGGTCTATGAATACTATGATACATTAATATACAACTAAGTATCAGTGGATTACTGCTTCCACGATTTTATCTGTTTTGAGCAACATCAAGGCAAATTAGGATAAATATTGAAAAAAAGGACTGTTTACCAACAAAAATCTTGTAATCGACACAACAAAATCTAGAAAAATGGGAGAGAATAATTTTCAATATTAGGTCCGAAATGTCTTCGTACCATTTGCAGAGAATAATTGGTTACTTTTGTTGGACTCTTGAGCTAGACATGACGATATCTTTGCGCTTAGGCTAACAATGAAAAAAAACTTAATATAATTCGGATTCCAACCAGAAGTAATACTGTGATTCAGTCTCCCAACAAAACATTTTTCCACAGTATAAAGCATTTTTCAGATAATTGTCTGACAAACTCACTTCCGATAGCTGTTTGTCATTTCAGATTTATCAGAGGACCAGTCATGTTAGAATGCTGGAATGTGAACAGGGAAGGGGCTGGGTGGATGAGGACAATGACTAAAGAAAGTTGAGGTCAGGAGGGCTACAGGAATGGACACAGCAGGGAAAGTTCCCACCTGCACAATTCAGAAAAAAGCTGGTGTTGGTGGAAAGGATCCATATGGTACAGGCTGTGAAGCAGTCTTTGGACTGAAGGATGCCATGTTTGGCAGCAAACTCAGCAACAGGATAGGCCACTTGTTTCTTGACCACAGTTTGTCAGTGGCCATTCTTGCAGACAGACAGCTTGTCAGTTGTCTTGCCCACATAGAATGCACCACAGTGGTTGCAGGTGAGCTTGTAAATCACATGGCTGGTTTCACAGCAGTCTGTCTATGTGGGCAATGAAAAAACATTCCTGAATTTCCCGGTTAAGAAATACACTTTCTCCCAGGTGAAAATACACTTTTTTCCTTGTTAAGTAATAGTATACCTTCCATCGGAATCATAAAATGTATCAGTCCTTTGAATGATTAGGGTTTTATAAACTGGCTTAGAACCTACCACCACTTTAGGAAGCAAACCCCAGAAAAAGAATGCGTTTTCAAAAGATCTCTGATTTGCAGCAACATGTACGCTGCATATTTTCGTATTATGAAAGTACATAGTCGAATTCCACCAAACACAGAACGTTAGTTTCTGAAGCATTGAAATCGAGATTGCTATGAACTTTTGTACGCCAATCATAGCTCATGTCAAGAGATCTCGCCAGCCGATGATAGATATTCACCGCATTTACATGGGGCTCCCAAAAGCGGATTTCGTACACCGATCTCCCAATATCGCTTCTGGGTGGTCACGTAAACACTTCAAAATCGATTCTGGAGATCCGCTTCTGGTCGCCAGTTTTCCAATTCCGCAATCAATTTTCGCTCCCGTGTAAACGGGTATAGAAATGTGCTAGGGCTGTCAGGTTTCGTCTTTTTCCTAAAAATTTCTGCTAATATTTACAGAGTGCCTTTTTGTAAAGTGAATGATGAGTAGAAATTAGACTGAAGCTGTGTGTAGTGAGTGAGTGAAGTGTTATGAAACAATGTGTGTATAGTATGCAGTGACTGATAGTGAGATATGAGTGAACAATGTGGCATTACATTACTTAATAAGTTATTTGTAAAAAAAGTATTATATACCAGGAGTAAATCTAATGATTGACTCTAACTTGAAGTCTGTAAATATATGTGTATACGAATTAGCTTATTTTAAATTCATCTAAATTTGTAAATATTTTGACATGTCCTACATTCTTGTACCTTGTAAAAGGAGATCTACGGATGAATAAAGCTACTACTACTACTACTACTACTACTACTACTACTACCACCACCACCACCACCACCACCACCACCTCGTATAATTGAAGAGAAACAGCGATTGTGCTGACTACGTAATAAACTATATCAGCTGTTTTCCAGGCGCCGGAGTTAACTGGCCTAGCAAATCCGCTTCAGACCTTAACATGTAAACACGACAGCGGAAAACAGTTTCCGAAATTCGGTTTTCGTCTTTCAGAAGATGTGTCGCATGTAAACATAGTGTTTCAGAGCATAGGACACATGTGGTGTAGTCAGCCTATGGCAACGTCACTGTTAAGTACTGCGAACACACAAATAGGAAAAGTTAATGGTTTAAATTAATGTACATAGTGCAGCTACATGAAAAGCTAATCTTTCACATATAATATTTGTCTTCTTGCACGTGTTGCATTTCGATACATCACACAAATGTGCCAGTAAAATTTTACGTAATGACGTAAATGTCTGGTCTCGAAATTCTTCTAAGTGACTGGCCCTCAAACTGTTAAGCTGAAAATGAGAATCAGACGCTCTGCGATTTAAGAAATTCAAAGCACGTTTGCACATGTAACATAACTCGTACTGCGTAAAATGACACGTACTTTGTAAGTAACGCTTTTCAAATCACCAATCGCAATATTTTCTAGTGACCTGTTACAATTCGTTTCAGCAGTTGTCAGAGAGCCAGAAAACAGCGTTACTGTGCCTGCGCAGCTACGATGACGTCGGTAGCCCGTATATTCGTACTATATAGCATAAAGAGATCTTACGTCATAAATGAAACAGGACATCAGAGGATATTCCAAGAGCATCGGAATTTCGTAAATCCTGCGAAAAGACGTCATTTGACTTGAAGGGCACATTTGTATTTCCAGATTCACAAATAAGTAGGCTCCAACCTGATATGAAACCTTTTAGTGTGGTTTTTGGGATGCAAATTTTCTTGGAGTACCAGTATTGTATTATCTCATGTTTAGTTCTTTATTATGGCATACTGCCATACATCCCAGAAGATGACAACATGCACTTGAAATTCCGCAAAAAGTTGACATTAGTAATAATGTTTCAAATAAATTGACAAAAATAAATTCATTGTTTTGCAAGGCAATTAATGGGCGACTGCCAAAACCTGGAAATAAAATAAAATCAGAAAACTGAAACTAATAACATATTTTAGCCTTCCACAATTACTTAATTCACTTTATAGCTCCCGGCCACAGAAATCCGTTTGGTTTTCTTTAGACGTGAGAGCTGTGAACCAACAGGAAACAGCAAAATCACTACACGTAAACACGGTTCACGTGGAGACTGGCCCTAATCCCACTACATCTCAAGACTGCTATGTGCATAAGCGAATCTGGCAGCTTGGACGCGCCAGAAAAATTTTTCTCGGCAACACCTAGCTGCTTGTTGCTACTTCTGATAGAGCCACCTACCTAAAAGATACACTCATCTAATCCACAGACCCTACTGAGCACCACCAACATATACGCAGAATTTTTTTGGGCCTACAGAAAGCTGGAGTGATCTTCAACTTGCAAAAATTCATTTTTGAGGTGAATGAGGGCAAATTCCTCTGACACTGGCTCCCGTCACCTCCTCAAGACAGTACTGGCAGTAGCAGACTTTTCACATCCTACTACCTTCAAAGACCTCTGACATTTCATTAACATGGTCAACATTTTCCGTTGCTATCTCGAAGACGCTGCTGTCACCTGAGCCCTTTACTACAGCACTCCGTGGTGACAAAAACTGAGCAAACAAGTTGGTCCCTTGTACCCCAGCCATGATCAAGAGCTTCAAAAAAACAAAACACGACGTAGCCAATGTGGCCCTTCTATCCCTATCCCACTCCCACTCCCACACCCATGACCCCCCCCCCCCCCCCTTGAAATAGTGGCAGACACAAACCAGATGGCTGTCTGAGCCATCCTACAACGCATGGACAATGTCTGGCAACTGCTCACCTGCTTTTCCTCTGAGCTCTTTCCGATACACAATGCTGCTGGGGCACATATGACCACGTGCTGCTTGCAGCCCATGAAGCCGTATGCTGTTTCCGATCTTCAGTTGAGGGATGCTTCTTCACAGACCATAGCCCCCCCTCACCCCTGGTTTTTGCAGGGAAGACATAGACCAGATCTCACCTCGACAGTTTAGGCTGCAAGAGTATATCGTACAATTCACTACTGACATCTGGCATCCCAGAAATTTCAGCCAATTTGAGTCAAAGCTGTGGTGGCAGTCTTTATTCAGACCTGGATGTCCTGCTTTAGTTGCCCACATGGCATCACTAAAGATCGGAGACACCAAGTCACGTAGGCCCTCTTCCTCTCTCTGGCAGCCACCTGCAGCTCCAGTTTCCACCATACAACCAGCTACTACCCTGCAGCTAATGGTATGGTGGAGCGGTTCCACCACACACTTAAAGCCGCCATCACATCTTATTCTTTCGAATGATCTGTTGCCCTGCCCCAGGTACTTCTAAGCCTGTGGGTCGCACACAAAACCGACCTGGGAACCTCAGCTGCTGAGCCGACATACAGACAGCCACTCCCAATTCCTGGCAATTTTTTAGAAGTGAGCCTGCTCCCTTCTGAAAGCACAATCCCAGGTTTCATCCAACAGCTTCAGGGCTACATGGCCCAACTGTGACCAACACCTCTGCAACAGCACAATGTGCACCGTACATCCATCCGCCGTGACCTCACAGCATACACAGACATCATGCTTTGGGTGGATGCATACCAACCACTTCTCTGCCCTCAGTATCCAGGCCCACACCTGGTGTTGCGACGCGGGGCAAGTCATTCTCCATTCGTGTGAATAGGTTAGCAACAACTGCCTCCATAGTATCATACTGGTTGTTACCTATCTCGTTTCTTCGATAACTGAAACTTTGTGGAATCTTATACAGTATATTTTGGTAGGACCACACTCTCACCACGTGTTTTTGAATGAGAATAATACGACTAGTTCCAGCACAGTTTCAGCAAGACTTATTTTTTAGTAGCTGCTGAAAGATTACACACTGCAGATCTCGTTTGTCTAGGGGTTCCCGAAGTTTTGTCTGCAAAATAATCATTCCAATAAGCATGGCCTGGGTTTTCTTAGTGTTTGAAATAAACATCACCGGATCTGAAATACTTTCAGCTAAAAATTATATTTATTCATACTTTTTGTTAGTAACTACACCATTTTCACTATGAACATTGATACTCTAAATCCATTATACCTGTTACATAAACACGTCCATCTCCCTCCAATACAGACAAAGAAGAAGCGGACAAGCCAACATGTGCCCGAAAGTTGCAGGCATTCCTGCATTCTAGATTCTTTGGTCTACTGATCTTAATAAACTCCAAAGATCCATATAAATAAATACATATAAATAGACAGCATTTAATATCTTAAACGAATCTTTTATTTATCATAAAAGAAAATATTCATAATTAAATAAATTAAACACCTTTTCTGGCAACATAATGAAATTACCTTAACTCTTTACTGTGGGCATCGTACTTTTTGCATGAGATAAACTTGATCTCCGACAGTTAAATACATTACAATAGACAGGCTCAAGCCGGCCATGTTCTAGAGTCCACTCCAACCAACAAGCACAGCACTATTGAGGGTACAGTTTCCCCCACCTACCACTGGATCCAGCCACAGCACCATCAACAATGCACCCGATATGATGCAGGCCAACACCGTTCCCTCCGCTGCTTCTGACGTGCCATGGCCACCACTGCCCCTCGATGCTGTGTCCGATACACCACCAGCTGACGCTGCCTCTGGTCCACCATCAACCGACTGTATGAGTGACACCCCTCCCAGTGCTTGGGACCTCATGCTGCCACAGCACTACCCTTTTTGCAGCCTCTAGCTGACAGACAGTGCCCCATCCCAACAGGCACCTGCCACTCTCAACGGTGTCCTCACCAACACTGCTAGCAACTGCACCATTGGAGCAGTGATGCTACTTCACACGCTCCCAATGCTGCACGCAGGATTTGCCCATGCCCTTCCTCTCACTGGTAACCACAGCACGAGCACAGCAACAACAATCCGCGCATGCGCCACAGCAAGCATTATCAGCCAGCTTCAAACACCCCTCTGCAGAGTTGGTGGCCAAGCGGTTCTAGGTGCTACAGTCTGGAACCACGAGACCACTACAGTTGCAGGTTCGAATCCTGCCTCAGGCATGGATGTGTGTGATGTCTAAGGTTATTTAGGTTTAAGTAGTTCTAAATTCTAGGGGACTGATGACCTCAGCAGTTAAGTCCCACAGTGCTCAGAGCCATTTGAACCTCTGCAGAGTTGACCCCAGTGTTCTCCTCTTGGTTAACAAGTATTAGAGCATCTCAAATGTCACTTAGTTGTTAGCTTTTGGATTAATATGTTAGAACTAGACCAAGCTGCTCTTCTAGCATGCTGTATCATGTCTTACTGTTTTCTTACCTAGCACACTGCTTGAACTTGTGCGCCCCTTAGGTGTATCGAAGGGAACATAAACCATTCCTTAAGACCTCTTGACTTTAACCTACATTCTGGTAGTTAGCTATCAAAATAATAATGATGGTAATTTTCAAGCTTTTCCTTCCACAAAGAAAGATATGGATGTGAGGCCCAAATACAAATGCAGCTAGAAATATAAGGACCATCATCCTGATGATGCAGTTGTTTTCTATGGCAATATATCTTGCCTCTAAAATACTCAATCAGTTAAACCTATTCTATTTCTTTGACTAGAAGTAAAAAACACAGTGTAACCTATGTAACTACTGACTGAGAGAATCAAATGTCATTTACAGATCAACACATATTATCACAATGTAAGTAAAAATGAAAGGAAAAGTTTGTTGAGATTTGCATCAAAGCCAGGTTTCAAATTGCAGAATCTATCTTTCATATTTATTCCTTAAATATTACCTTTCTTAAAACACAGTTCATTAACAACAAATTTCAGTATCATTCTTATTATGGGAGTTTTTTGGGGGGACCAATGAATGTACTCATTAAAAATAGGAAATTTTGAAAAGCAAGTTTTGTTAGGACAGGATTTTACTGGGCTTCCGTAGCTCTGAACGCACACTGTTTACTTAATAACACGTACATTTCACTTGTTTCCAGTAACTACAGATGCCTTTCTAATTTTTTAGTTTGCATCTATACACTGTTTTCTCTCTTTGTATCAATGGTAATATTTGTCTCATTGTCCTTTCCTCTCATTCTTAATTTCTTTTTAGATAATCTCACAAAGATATCTGTATATATGAACATATTGTTCATAAGACCTTAAAATAAAGAGAGCTAATGTGATCAGAGATCAGAAACAAGATGATATAAAGTCAACAGCTACATAAAGTAACAAAAAATGACAAACTTAAACAGATGGGGCAAATAAATAGGAAGTTCTTCCTAATGTTGATGAGCTCTTTTTTTCATTAGCCAGAAGAACAGCTCTGGGTACAGTGTTCTAAGCAGAACTGCTATATGGGCTACAAATGAGCATGTTGTAAGTTCCTTTTTTTCTGTTGCAACAGCATACAGGATCTCCTCAGCCACTTTCTCCACTGGTGAACCATTTTCTGTTGCTGAATCCATAACTGCAGATGACATTACAAACCTCAAGTTAACTTAAAGTGTTGTTGTAGGAGAGTATATAGTGCAATTAATGTGTCACAGAAGCAAAAAATATCACAAAAAGTGTTTTGCAAAAAAAATCTAGCAAAAATCAAAGTACTGTCATACCACTAGAAAACTATCTTACCTCCATAAGCCTCTCCATTTCCTGTCAATGCATTTACAGACAGCTTTGTGTGAATGTATCCCGGGCTCACAAGAGTAACATTTATATTGTGTGCAGCAACTTCTGCTCTCAGGGTGTCACTAAATGCTTGGACCGCATGCTTTGAAGCAGTGTAGGCAGACCTACACAAACATTGGCACTTTTAGAAAAAACTGGAATAAATGAACCAATTATTTTGCATTTGTGTTTAACACATGGGTAGAGTCTTTTGAATTTGCATTTACCTGTAAGGAATAGCTATCTTTCCTTGAACACTGCTTACTGACACTATGTGACCACTTTGCCTGTCAATCATAGATGGCAGGACTGCTAAAAAATAAACATAAATACATTTAACCACCACATTACCCACAACCATGCTGGATATTAATGAAACAGTTAAGACTAAACTGACTTTGCAATGCTTGTTCCTCAACAGCGTCAGTCCAATGTGTGTGTGTGTGTGTGTGTGTGTGTGTGTGTGTGTGTGTGAGCGCGCGCGCGTGCGTGCGCTTGACAAAGGCCTTGTTGGCCAAAAGCTAACTTTGTTGAAAAAGAAAATATTTCTGAATGGTTTGACGTGGATCACACAGAGCTAGCTTATGAGATATTGAGTGACAGTGCTATTGTTCAGTGAGTCCAAGGGAAATCCTATGTGGTGAATGACACTGACAACATTTCTCTAATTCCAGAAACAGTACTCAGTCATGCATCAGCATGTCAATGGGCCGAAGGGTTACTGGACTATCTGGAACAGCATGAAATCGCTCCCCTCTCCGACAAGTTGTTGTTGCGTGAAATTTGTAGTGCGATATGTAAAAGACGAGCTATCTCGCTGAGACAGAAATCAGTTCAAGAATATTTTGTTTCAAAGTAGAGTAGTGTAATGTGTAACTGGCTTGTACTCTGTTCTTTGTGAGTATTGTATTCTCACACATAATACAATGAATAAAGTAGAATTTATTATAAAAATTACTTTCGTTTCTGAAAGTATTTGTATGGAGTGTAGCCATGTATGGAAGTGAAACATGGACGATAAATAGTTTGGACAAGAAGAGAATAGAAGCTTTTGAAACATGGTGCTACAGAAGAATGCTGAACATTAGATGGGTAGATCACATAACTAATGAGGAGGTACTGAATAGAAGTGGGGAGAAGAGGAGTTTGTGGTGCAACTTGACTAGAAGAAGAGATCAGTTGGTAGGACATGTTCTGAGGCATCAAGGGATCACCAATTTAGTATTGGAGGGCAGTGTGGAGGGTAAAAATCGTAGAGGGAGACCAAGAGATGAATACACTAAACAGATTCAGTTGGATGTAGGTTGCAGTAGGTACTGGGAGATGAAGGAGCTTGCACAGGATAGAGTAGCATGGAGAGCTGCATCAAACCAGTCTCAGGACTGATGACCACAACAACAACAACAACAACAACAAAAACATTACTGTGTACTTTAATTGTGGGTTATCTGCAGAATTTGATTACGCATGGTTTCAAGTCCCCAATTACCATGAATAACTGGGAGTACACTGTAAAAATTATTTACGCAGTACATTTCTGTATCTCCTGGCAAAGATGATTTAAAATCATCTGTGGACCTGATGACAACATGACACTTTGCCACAATACTTGTATTCATTTGGGCAAAGACTCAGCTGTAGACCAAAGAATTTTCATTTAAACTTCCTGGCAGATTAAAACTGTGTGCTGGACCGAGACTCGAACTCGGGACCTTTGCCCGCGAAAGGCAAAGGTCCCGAGTTCGAGTCTCGGTTCGGCACACAGTTTTAATCTGCCAGGAAGTTTCATATCAGTGCACACTCCGCTGTAGAGTGAAAATTTCATTCTAGAATTTTCATTTATGCTGTAGTTGTAATACACACAAATGGAAAAAACAATTTTACTTCACCTACAAGAGAGAATTCATATTCCAAAATACTTGCCATTGTCAACTTAGCACAAGACTACATTTTTCTGACAATGCTTAAGAAAACTAATCGCTCTAGCTTCATAAATTCTCTCTTCAAAACAGTACAGGACAGTGTTCTCAAAAGGTCAATCTTTATATCATCAGATCTTCTGTATGTCATTCTACAAAAGTGGTATTTTCTAAGTCCCATGCACGCAATATTAACTAGAAAATTTTGTGAAAACTATCAAGCAAAGAGCTGCTAACCAGTTTTAGTGAAGTTAATAAGAAGTGGTAAAAAGCTGCTATGGAGTATCGCAATAGCAACCGCAGCATGGCGACTTAGGTCAGAATAACACATACACAGAAGGACTTTGAGATGGTCTAGCTGCACTCAGCAGAAAACTACACCACACAGTGGTAATGGCCGTAGTGTGCAGATCAATGTCAGCACACCAGAGCAAAACTCTTGTTATGCACTATATGACTACATGCCAGGCCTTGGTGTAGAATAATGCACAACCAGAACCATACAAATAGGTTAAAATGTTGAGGCACCGGGACTACAACTAGACTCCAGCACCACTACTACCACCACCACCACCACCACCACCACCACCACCACCACCACCATGATACCAGTGCCAAGCTAAATAACTAGACAACTGGGCACAGCCAGTAGTAGCCATGAGTTCAAGTTCAGGTTGGGCCAGTCGCCACCAGCATTGAGTTCATTGTGGGGCTTCATGTCTCAGTATCCACACAGTAGTCACCACGGGCCACTGTGGAGAGTGCATGTGGGGCTGAGTTGCAAGAAGAAGCCATTCCCCAATGAAATATAGCCACAGCACAACACACAGTGCTGTTTATGCCACACCTGTTGCCTGCTGAGGCTACTGGTCCTACTCCAGCCTGTTGTCAGCATCACAGGACACCTACGTGGGTATCTCCTCACCAGGTGGAAGCAGCCAGCCAAAGGCCAGAGCCGGCCAGGATCAGTGGAGTGAGGCATGTTTGCATCGCTGAACTAATGTCACAATGGGTAAAAGTTGAATAAACATCTTTCTTTTGGTCAGCAGTATTTACAATGGATATCTTGGCCTATTGTTATCACCACTCATCTTCCCAAGTGCAAAAAACTCAAAAGAGTAGTGTCAGGAGAGCTGACATCACTGTAGTGGACAGCAGAGGGTGTTACACCCTCCACAGTGTGACACCCAAACTGCAGCCTGCAATATCGTGATTGTGGGCTGAGTGAGACTATTCTATTCTTTTTTGGTGACAATCATGGAATCAAGAATTAGGAGGCATCATAACTGCAGAGTGCTGCTTGCTGTTCCAGGTAGTCCAGTAACCCTTCAGCCCATTGAAGTGCTGATGCATGATTCATTACTGTTTCTGGAATTAGAGAAATATTATCTGCGTCATTGTCATTCACCTCTTCAGATTTCTCTTGTACTCACTGAACAATAGGACTGTCACTCAACATCTCATGATCTGGTTCTGTGTGATCCACATCAAACCAGTCAGAAACATTTTCTTTGTCAACAGTTTTCATGCCCAAGTAGCAGAGTAGTGCAATTTACTTGGTCACTCTGCCCCTTGTACCAAGTCTGTGGCAATTTTTTGTCTAAAGATCTGTTTTGGCCACTTGTCAAGGGAGTGTAGAATGCCCAGATGGCTCATAAATAGACAGAAGAAAAGAGCATGGTAGCATAAGTTGCTACAGAGTGCTCTATTTAATTGTTGAATTGTTAGTACAAGGTTTGTAGAAATGAGTAAGGCTGATGCACTGGGCAAAAATCAGACACACAGGGTGTCACCAGTGAGGAAGCTATTCAGTCATTTGTTAATCAGATAGCTCAGTTGAGGGTAGAGAATACATTTGTAAATTATAAGCCAGCAGAAAATGTGAGGAAATAGAATCAGTGAAGTTGCAGACTCTAGGAGTGGATCCTGGTTTCTCCCGTTTCTGGCAGGTTGTTTGCTTGTTTGTTGTTTGTTGCTTTAGGGCACAAAACAGCTGTCATAAGCATCCATGTTCTAACATAAAATAGTGAATTACTGAACGAGTCTGAAGTCGTTAATACCCAGAGCCTAATCAACTGGAGTACAGGGATAGCTAAAAATGATCACTTCCCCTTTGAGGAGGTTCCTCACATGGTTGAAAATTAAATTTCCGTCACTATATTACTGCAATGAATGAAAAGTAGAACATGATCTACAGCTTGTACTGTATCAGCTAAAATGTCGGATAATTTAGATGACAAACGTATATTAAAACACAAATCGTTACAAAGTCGGCACTGGGTCAGAAGATGGCACTCTGTCAATGGTTGGTTGCAGTAAGCACAGAGTGGTGCACGGTCTCCACTTAAATGAAAGTGACTGACATGACAATACCGAGTAGGTAGGTCATCTGGTAATGTGATGGCATTTGTACAGGAAATCTTGTAATCAGCCAACATGGGTGGTTGGTCAGCTTAACAGTTGTTACAGATAGCAAGGTTGCATCTGTCTGGGGAGGCAAAGTCATTTGTATAATGCACAGAGGAACTACACAAGGTAGAGACTTTTGAGCAACTTAGACAAATATTAGAACAGAGATATAGAAAGCAAAACAGTGCACAGTCTTTCAATGTACAGTTGAGTGTAATTTCGAGAAGGCATAAGGATTTTGTGGATATGATTAGAAAACTTAATTTGAACATGTATGAGTTGACAAATAATGAGGAAGTGAACGAGGTGTTGCTACTGGAAGCTGAGCAATGACTGCTTGATGCTTTCCTAAAGGGTTTAGCACCAGCGATGTCTAGGAGGGTGTCTGGAGTGCCTAAGGATCTCCATGCAGCAGTTAGGGTGGGATTGGAATACGAGGAAACTGACATTGCGTCAGAGGTAAGGTTTTGGAAAAATGTTTTTGTATCAAGTGGAAGAAGTTTTAATTGTGGGCATATGGGGCATGCCAGCCACAGAGTAATAGGAATAGTATAAACTACCAGCAGTTTGATGAGAATAGCTGCAGATTTAGTATGGATCAGCAGCAGGGGTATAGGAGTAATGTTAAGTGTGGTATGGGTGGTAAGAAGTACCCTGATAAAAGTGAACACAGTAAAAGTGGATGCGAAGGCAGAATGTGCCATAGTGGATGTAATTGGTGGTATAGAGTATAAGTTTTTGTTGGACAGAAGGACGTGTGTGTCAGCAGCCTTGAGAGATTTAGTGGGCAAGAGGTGATGGAACTCTTCATGTTACATGTTGTGTGGGTCCAGGGACAATGACATACTAAGACTGAGGTCGGTAATGATGAGTCAGTTTGTTGGCAACAACCAAGTTTAAGCAATGTGTATAACTAGTGTCTCATGTAAGCAATGGCCAGCATTATCCAAGAGCTCAGTGGGAAGACATTCCAGCTACAGGAAGCTGCCGTCAATGTTGAACTCTGGCAAAGAGTTAACCCATGAACAATGACATTAATACTTAATTCATATGACAGTGTGTCAAGTGGTACCAGAAAATCACTATGGGGGAGTGTTGAGCCATGTTATGTATAGTGGAACCATTGGAAGATAGTGATATTAGATTCACAATGCTTACAAAGACAGGGTGAAAGCAAAATGATACCCCATCAATGAGGATATTTTTGGGGTTGAGGAGGTTGAGCTGTTAAAGGGAATGTTAGTGTCAATGCTGTAAATTCTGAACGAGGAAGATTGCCACATAAAGTTGTGGGCTATAAGAGGGCACTGGATGATGTTAGGGTAGTATTTCATGAGAAGGTGAAGCATTTAAAGGGGACTGAGAGGGTGCAGATGGAGGAACTGTAATTAGAATTCCAAGACCTGTTCTTTTCATCAGGGCCTTGCCTGAGATGACCGTAACACAACAGAGGATTTTGATGGGGAGCAGTGCACCAGTTTATTGGAGGTCTAACAGAATACCACAGTCTGCACGACTGATTTTGGAGGAATTTATCAATCACCAATTGACTGACAACAGTATAACATATGAGAATAGTAGCCTCTGGGAGGGGAGGGGAGGGAGGGGGGCACTTGTGATTATACTGAAGCAGTCTACACATTGTTCAAGGAAATATCTATTATGTAGCGACTAACACCATTTAAATACTAAGACTATGACGGTTGCCTACTTGCCTACCCTATACTGCACATTACAGAAATGACTGATAATCTTGGACAGAGCCAGTACTTCTCAACCATGGACTATGACTGGATACCATCAGTTAAAAGTGGCTCCAGAGGATGAAGAGAGGACTGCATTTTCAGCACCATGAGGACATTACCAGTATAGAAGAATGCCATTGGGTTTGAAAAATGCTCTCGCAACATTCCAGCGTTTATTGTATTGAGTGTTGAAAGAACTGAAAAGTTGTCAGTGTCTGGTGAATCTGGACAACAAAAAAAAAAAAAAAAAAAAAAAAGCATCTTTTCAAAGTGTTTGCAGAAGCACAGGCAGAGTTACAATATTTTCTGGGTCTCAGAAACTATTACAGAAAATTGTAACAGGATTTGGGGATATTGTGAGGCTGCTCACACAGCTGTTGAAGAAAGGCATCTTATTAATATGGTCTGAAGAGTGTCAAAAGGTATGTAACAAATAAAAAGAGGTATTAACATCATGTCTAGTGTTTGCGTTTCCAGACTTTCGAAAGGAATTTATATTGTCACTGATGCTTTGAACCATGTCCTTGGCTGCGTTTTGAGTAAGAAGGTTGATGGATAAGAACATTGCTTTTGTATCAAGACAGTTGAATGGAGCAGAGAAAAATTATTCAATGATAGTGGAAGATATTTTGCCTGGCATGTGGTGTGACATACTAGGAGTATTATTTGTACAGAAGGAAGTTTTAAGTTGGTGACAGACCATGCTGCTTTGAAGTGGTTACTAGGTTTGATGGTTGGTTGCTTTGTGGGATTGAAGGGACCAGACTACTAGGGCCATCGGTCCCCTTTTCCACAAACTTGAAACATCTACAAAGAATAAAAACAAACAATAGAGATGACAAGAGATGACACAGGACAAGAAGGACACAGACAGAGACCAGAAAAAAGAAATTAAAATCACACTGAGTGTGATAGTGGTTGGCCGACCATAGAAACAAAAAAGAAAAATTCAACCACCAAGAAATACACTAAAACCGTAGGCCAAAGGCCAGACTCAGCACAAAAAAAAGGACAAACACTTAGATCAAGCAATAAAAACCCCCCTGCATAAATAAAACTCAAAATTAAATCTGCCATTGCAAGGTCATCTGATGAAAGTGCAGGAAGCGTCTCAGGCAGCGCTAACGTCTGCCTGAGTGGAGTTAAAAGTGGGCAGTCCAACAAGATGTGGACCACCGTCAAAGCTGACCCACAGCAACATAAAGGGGGTCCTCGCAGCGCAATAAATAGCTGTGTGTCATCCAGGTGTGACCAATGCGCAGCCGGCAGAGGACAACAGAGTCCTTGCGAGGGACCCGCAAGGAGGAGTGCCATGCACCAGTAGCCTCCTTGATGGCCCGAAGTTTGTTGGGTGAAGGAAGGGTGCGCCATTCTTCACCCCAGGTGCAAAACTGACCTGACGTCACTCTCTAAAAGGCCAATCTCCAAGGCTGGTGCACCGACAGCCTGTTTGGCCAGCGTGTCAACACGTTCATTTCCTGGGATGCCTACAAGACCCAGGGTCCACACAAAGACCACAGAGCGGCCGCAACTGGCAAGAATATGGAGGGACTCCTGGAGAGCCATCACCAGACGAGAGCGAGGGAAACACTGGTCGATAGCTCATAAACTGCTCAGGGGGTCACTACAGGTAATGAAGATCTCACCTGAGCAGGAGCGGATATGCTCTAGTGCACGAGAGATGGCAACCAGCTTGGCAGTGAAAACACGGCAATGAGTGTTGTTCATAATGAGCCCCTAGAGTAAGAGCATAACCGACACGACCAGCAACCATTGAACCGTCAGTATAGACAACGTCAGAGCCTTGAAACGCAGCAAGGATTAAAAGAAAGCGGCTACTAAGTTTGAAGGACCCATAGACTGAAAAGATGGGCATTAAAACTCAGTGAATTTGAGTACGAAGTATTACGCAAACAAGGGATGATGCATGGAAATGTGGAAACTCTAAGCAGGAAAATAGCAGTGATACAAGTACTAGGTCAACGCCCATCTGAATGGCAACAGCACAAGGTGCTGACAAGGAGTGCAAATGGTATAGCAAGCAACAGCAATTTAGCATGTATGGCTGATTATTGGGTAATGAGTAGGGGGATGAAGTTGGCACATCACAGTTTATGCAAAATATCTTCACAGCACTGCACTTTAATAGTGGTTCCACATTCGAGAAATATGATGAGCAGAGGGCCCCGGCAGATGAAGAGGTCATCATCTTAACGTGGTGCCACCATTCCAAGCCTGACAGCGATAGGCAAAGCCAACAGTGCGCCTGACAGCGATAGGCAAAGCCAACAGTGGAAACACCCTACATCTCCCCTGAAAAAGAAATCCAAAGCTGTTCACACAAGTTGTGGTAAGGTGGTGATGACCGCTTCAACTGCAGGGGGCCTCAACTCTTCGAGTTCCTCAACTATAGAACCACGATCAATGTGCAGTGCTATGAGGGCACTTTGCCGAAACTGCAATGTGCCATAAAGCCGAAATGCCAAATGAATGCTCTTAGGTGTAATCATCCTGTTGCATGTTAACACCCATCCCTATATTGCTAATCAGAAATGCAACACTTCAGCAGTGTGGTTGGGAAACACTGCAACATTCTCCATACAGCTCAAATCTTCCAGTGTGTGCTTTTTTACATGTTTGGCAACCTGAAGAAAGACACTTATGGAAGTCAATATCAGTCAGACAAGGTAATGCATGTGTGTTTGGGGTCAAGAATATTACAATGATGTGACAGAACTCATGGGATAACTTCTAATAGCATATCAGACCTCTTTTTGTCTAATGTAGCACAGCAGCTTGAGGCGGCTTGGACTCAACAAATCGTTGGAAGTCCCCTGCAGAAATACTGAGTCATTCTGCCTCTATAGATGTCCCTAATTGTGAAAGTGATGTCAGTGCAGGATTTTGTGCACAAGCTGACCTCTCGATTATGTCCCACATATATTCGATGAGATTCATGTCAGATGATCTGAGTGGCTAAACCATTTGCTTGAACTGTCCAGAATGTTTTTCAAACCAATCACAAACAATTATAGCCCGGTGACATGGCACATTGTCATTGATAAAAACTCGATTGTCATTTGTAACATGATATCAATGAATGGCTGAAAATATTCTCCAAGTAGCCAAACATCCAGGGGACACAGTCCATTGCATGTAAACAAAGCCCCAACATTACGGAGCCAACAGCAGCTTGTACAGTGGTTTGTTGACAACTTGTGTCCATGGCTTCATACCAAATGAAATCGGGATTAATCTGACCAGGCCACAGTTTTCCATTCATCTACGGTCCAACCAATAAGGTCACGAGCTGAGGAGAGGCACTGCAGGCAATGTCGAGCTGTTAGCAAAGGCACTCATGCTGGTCATTAATGCTAAATGTCACCACACTGCCCCAATGCTTATCTATTAGCACTGACAACTCCATGCAAATGCTGCTCCTCTTTGTCGTTACGTGAAGGCTGTTGATCACTGCATTTTCCGTGGTGAAAGGTAATGGCTGAACTGTGGTATTCTCGGCACACTCTTGACACTGAGCATTGTAGAATATTGAATTCCCAAATTATTTCTGAAATGGAATGTCCCATGTGTCTAGTTTCAACCACCATTCTGCAGTCACAGTCTTAATTCCCATCAAGCAACCACAATCACGTCAGAAACCTCTTTATGTGAATCACCCGAGTACAAATGACGGCTCCGCCACTGCACTGCCCTTTTATAGCTTGTTTACGTAGTACTGCCACAATCTATATATGTGCACATCACTATCCCATGTCCTTTGTCACCTCAGCGTATATGGATCAGTAACTTCAATAGTGGGGATGGATGTTATGCAACAGGAAGATTCCGTCCAACAGCATCCCTTTCATTTTCACTTTATGGCACATCGCACTTTTTGCAGTGTCTTCATAGCATTGCACATTGATTGCGGTTCCACACGTGAGGAACTAGAGGAGCAGAGACCCCCTGCAATCCAAGAGGTCATCATGACCTTATCAGAACTTGTGTGAACAGCTTTGTATTTCTTTGGCCGGGGAAATGTGGAATGTTTCTACTGTTGGCTTTGCAATGGTGGCACCACATTAAGTCATGATGACCTTGTTCAGCTGTAGGTGACTTCTGTCCATCGAGTTTCTCAAGTGTGGCTCCACAATCAATGGGCTCTGCTGTAAAGATATTTTGCAGAAACTGCAATGTGCCATAAAGTCAACTTGCTGAGGAATGATGTTGGACAGAATCACCCTGTTGCACAATAGAGCATGCCCCCAAACCACCTACTGGTTGAAGGCTGTACTATGGCAATTTGGTTGGGGACACTGCAACATCCTCCATACAGAGCGGATCATTCACTGTGAAATTTTCAAGTCTTTGGCAATCTGAAGAAAGTTTATTTACTTATTTATTTTTTTATATATCTAAAAACAAAGATGATGTGACTTACCAAACGAAAGCGCTGGCAGGTCGATAGACACACAAACAAACACAAACATACACACAAAATTCTAGCTTTCGCAACCAACGGTTGCTTCGTCAGGAAAGAGGGAAGGAGAGGGAAAGACGAAAGGATGTGGGTTTTAAGGGAGAGGGTAAGGAGTCATTTCAATCCCGGGAGCAGAAAGACTTACCTTAGGGGGAAAAAAAGGACGGGTATACACTCGCGCGCACACACACACATATCCATCCACACATATATTCAAAGGCAAAGAGTTTGGGCAGAGATGTCAGTCGAGGTAGAAGTGCAGAGGCAAAGATGTTGTTGAATGACAGGTGAGGTACGAGTGGCGGCAACTTGAAATTAGCGGAGATTGAGGCCTGGTGGATAACGGGAAGAGAGGATGTATTGAAGAGCAAGTTCCCATCTCCGGAGTTCGGATAGGTTGGTGTTAGTGGGAAGTATCCAGATAACCCGGACGGTGTAACACTGTGCCAAGATGTGCTGGCCGTGCACCAAGGCATGTTTAGCCACAGGGTGATCCTCATTACCAACAAACACTGTCTGCCTGTGTCCATTCATGCAAATGGACAGTTTGTCATTCCCACATAGAATGCGTCACAGTGTAGGCAGGTCAGTTGGTAAATCACGTGGGTGCTTTCACACGTGGCTCTGCCTTTGATGGTGTACACCTTCCGGGTTACAGGACTGGAGTAGGTGGTGGTGGGAAGGTGCATGGGACAGGTTTTATACCGGAGGCGGTTACAAGGGTAGGAGCCAGAGGGTAGGGAAGGTGGTTTGGGGATTTCATAGGGATGAACTAAGAGGTTACGAAGGTTAGGTGGACGGCGGAAAGACACTCTTGGTGGAGTGGGGAGGATTTCATGAAGGATGGATCTCATTTCAGGGCAGGATTTGAGGAAGTCGTATCCCTGCTGGAGAGCCACATTCAGAGTCTGATCCAGTCCCGGAAAGTATCCTGTCACAAGTTGGGCACTTTTGTGGTTCTTCAGTGGGAGGTTCTGGGTTTGAGGGGATGAGGAAGTGGCTCTGGTTATTTGCTTCTGTACCAGGTCGGGAGGGTAGTTGCGGGATGCGAAAGCTGTTGTCAGGTTGTTGGTGTAATGGTTCAGGGATTCCGGACTGGAGCAGATTCGTTTGCCACGAAGACCTAGGCTGTAGGGAAGGGACCGTTTGATGTGGAATGGGTGGCAGCTGTCATAATGGAGGTACTGTTGCTTGTTGGTGGGTTTGATGTGGACAGACGTGTGAAGCTGGCCATTGGACAGATGGAGGTCAACGTCAAGGAAAGTGGCGTGGGATTTGGAGTAGGACCAGGTGAATCTGATGGAACCAAAGGAGTTGAGGTTGGAGAGGAAATTCTGGAGTTCTTCTTCACTGTGAGTCCAGATCATGAAGATGTCATCAATAAATCTGTACCAAACTTTGGGTTGGCAGGCCTGGGTAACCAAGAAGGCTTCCTCTAAGCGACCCATGAATAGGTTGGCATACGAGGGGGCCATCCTGGTACCCACGGCTGTTCCCTTTAATTGTTGGTATGTCTGGCCTTCAAAAGTGAAGAAGTTGTGGGTCAGGATGAAGCTGGCTAAGGTAATGAGGAAAGAGGTTTTAGGTAGGGTGGCAGGTGATCGGCGTGAAAGGAAGTGCTCCATTGCAGCGAGGCCCTGGACGTGTGGGATATTTGTGTACAAGGAAGTGGCATCAATGGTTACAAGGATGGTTTCCGGGGGTAACAGATTGGGTAAGGATTCCAGGCGTTCGAGAAAGTGGTTGGTGTCTTTGATGAAGGATGGGAGACTGCATATAATGGGTTGATTTACATTTTCTTTGCATGGAGCCATCGTAATGATGGCTTTTGTAAATGTCAGACTTAATACTATGGTTATATTTACACTTATAAAACACACTATATTCTGTAGCTGTTGCTTCTTATGCTTGATTTTTACATTTATCACATTACAACTGATATGCTAATGCCTTGTGTTACAATCACTATCTTAATATTCGTTGAAAGAATATAAACATTTCTATAATAGAAAAAATTTTAATTTTGTTTTCAAAACATTTCCCGTGTACATTCTTAGAGAGTTTGGTAGCTTGTTATACCACTGATATATGGACTTCTATCAGTCATTTTTAACGTTGTTCTGTTACAGAAATAGTTACACTTTGTTCTAGTGTTGTGATCATGTACATCACTGCCCTTGACAGCTTCTGTTGGTTGACTTATAAAACAAGAGTGAGTGCAGTTGTGGATCCGTCAGCAGCCGAGAGCGTTTTATGAAACAGGAACTGATCATTTCGTCGCCAAGTGCGATAAACTTCATAACGCATGTGGTGATTACTTTTGAATGAATCCATTCTGTTGTCCCATTGTGGTGGATATTTGGTTTTCATTTGACTGTCCCTTATATCCTTTAATGGTGCACTCTCTGTAGTCTCATTATTTACCTTCAGTTTAGTTCTGTTAGGCTTTTTTCCTCGTAAAAAAGCTCATACTACTGAAATTATTTACATTAAGACTTGTTTGTTAATCAGTCGTGTATATATGAGCCTTATTAGCTTCCAGTCTTACTATTTTGGCATCCCAAATGTAATTTCGTTGGTACCACTGGCAAATAACAGAGAACAGTAATCAAATAAAATCAAGAACAGTACAAAAGCCCACACATTTGCATACTGTCGGCATAGGGCTGCTATGTTTTGCAGTTATTCTCACACTACTGATGGCACTACCACCTTCAGATGCCAGCAGAAGTGCTGTTTCTATTGCATCTCTTAGGTAATAATTATTAGCTCTCTCACCAATATGGTTGTCTTCCCTGCAGACTGCTAACACTGTGGCGTCTTGTAAAAGTGAATCTATTAATGTACACATGGTACAGGGAAGCAACTGTGTGTGTGGGGGGGGGGGGGGGGGGGGGATTGGATAACAAAAGCATATAGCAGATCTGTATTTCTACCAGTTTCAGATTAAGTTTTATGACACCTAAGTGAAACACGAGTTAGTTACTTTTGTATGACTGCCATGAAAGTAAGTTCATCCAATATAATTAAGTTATAAGCGACAAGGTGTGTCAGTTAATAAATCAACATTTCTTCTGCTATACACAAAGTAACACAATTTTTAAGCATACAGTTCATTATTACAAGTTTCTAGCATGCACAAGGAGTTCATATGAAATAAGCAGGTTTATCAGTTGAACACTAGAAAAACAGTCTTCATATTTTATATGCAATGACTGATCCAAAGAACAACATATTAAAAATCATACTACTAGCGAACAATACAAGTAATAAGATGCAATGAAATATGTTTTAATGGGCTATTACTTATTGTCATAAGGCATGTGCAAACCTAATTGTGCTTTACATATTACATGGGTGATTTACATACCTTTTGTAAGTGCCACCTGCCCAAAGTAATTAATAAGCATGAGTTTGATATCAACATCAATGGATGTGGTCAGTATATTGCCCCGATAACTGATTCCTCCATTATTTATTAAAATATCAATATGACCAAAAATCTCAAGAACCTTTGCTACTTTTCCTGGTAAAACATTCAAATCAGAAAGGTCCAGGGGCAAAACAACAGGAGGATGCGTAACATCAGTCTGAAACATATTCAGTTCTTGCAAGAATTTTTTTTCTGTTTGTGTGTGTGTGTGTGTGTGTGTGTGTGTGTGTGTGTGTGTGTGTGTGATGAGACATAATAGCAACAAATTTTGACAATCATCAATCATCTATCATTTTAAACAGGATATCATTCTCAAATAACTGAAAACAGTTGCTTTTCCAAAATATCAATTCTTGCAATTACAGAGAAGTACATAAGTAGATGCAAGAACAGAAAGTAGGAAACCAATGTAGGGAAAAGAAAATCCATAAGACATTAGCAATAAATGTAGAATCAGAAAAGGACAAAAATATGACAAATGCTACAACACAACAAAAACAACTTTTTCTGAACACTAGGCTTAGCCTATACTATTAAGTTGCCAGCATTTCAAGTGGTAGCTGTGGCATTAAAGATTTCTACTTATTATCAGTTTGGTTCTATTTGGCTGGAATTTAAAATAATAATAATAATAATAATAATAATAATCATCATCATCATCATTATTATTGTTGTTGTTGTTGTTATTATTATTGTTGTTGTTGTGACAAAGTCTATCCCTGTAATGTCCCATTCTGTTCACCTTGACTCTTCACACCATAGCCCTGCATGGCAGTGACCAGAGATGGATGCATGTGCAGGATTTAGCAGCTCTCCCTCAGATAGAGCTTGTGTGATAGACTGCAGTGCAAATATCTACACTGATGTATGCTTCCAATAGCCAATAACTAGAGTGGTGTGCAATGAAGAAGGCATGTGAGTGATGTATGCTACACACAAAGAGACTAAGAATACTTAGTGGTATCACCAATGTTCCGTTCCACACAAGACGCTCCAGCTTAGCTCATTTCTCATTCCTGGTAGCTGGCAACAAAGAGGCATGCTCTACAGCAGGAGCTTCTGATTTTGTTGAAAAATTGACACACTCAGAAAACTAGCCTCCTCATTTGTGAAAATAATACTTGTTGAAGACGTCATCCATAACACACACTACATGGCTAAATAGCCTCATGATGCCTACACAAACACAAAAATCAACAAGAGATATACTTTGTGGACTCTGGAGTGCAAAGATGGTCACAGCCTATCTGTTGCCGGACTGCGAGGAGTGTTAGTACAGACCCCTCTGAGGTCGGCACCCCTTGCACCCCTAGGGCCACCTCTGCTGAAGTTTACGCTATTGACAGGTGTGACAGAACGACACTATCGGGTGATGGGTCAAGTGGCACACTGCCGCTTCCTACTGCACATAAATCCCACCGATCAACTTCTTAGTTGTACACCACTCTTTGAAACAATTTATTATGAAATCTGTAAATATTTACTTTGCTTACACTGTGTGTAGTTAATAACATATTTTTTACTCTTCTGAGTTCATCTTCACGCCGTGCTGCAAGGACAACTCTACAACCAGCTCGGTAGAAAGCATGAGCCAGCGCCTCACCTAAGCCAGAACTAGCACCTGTTATCAGAACCACCTGCAACAGTAACATTGCAAATTGCCATGGCTGTTGTATCTCTGTGCCCTGAAGAGTTTTACAGTATATTATCACAAAAAAAATATTATTACCAAAGCTGTTACAAAAACAAACTCTTATCAGAATCAGCAGCAGAAAAGTAGTTGGCCACGATGTTATTTGCGAAGGGTGTTGCATGTGCTGGTTGTGTGATAAATCTGACAGTAAAATTTAACGAATGTATGTCAACGAAAGAGATGCACGACAAGCTGAGCACCAAAATTTTCCTTCAGAAGTGTAGTGTATCGAAAGAATACATTAAATGTGGAAATGCAATGAAACTGTCCACTTCCCATATCAGTGACAGATGTGTATAGCACTGTTCAGGACGACAATTTGTGACACTATTTCACGCAGATTCAAAAGTCTAGGCTGACAAGTGCAATATCATTCATTTGACTTACTATATGAGAGGCAAATGCAATCAAGAAAATTAATAAATTATGAAACAGAATTTCTGGTCAGTAGTTACCTGCAGGTGACAAAACATGCAGCACTGTTGATAAATATATATAAAAGGAAGAGTGTCACACTTGTAGCTTTCAGAACATAGGTCCTTCTTTGGGGAGAAGAGATGGATAGCTTGGGGAAGGTTAAAAAGGAGGGGCAGGTCACTCAGATCCAAGGATGAGAGGGTACCACCTATTGTCAGGATGAGAGTACACAAAGTGGCAGGGGCAGACATCACATTGTAATCACCCATGTTATTATCCAGATTTTGTAGTCTTGATTTGAAGGGTATCATAGAACTTATTTCGGCTACTCTACCACTCTTTTCCTCCACTTACATTGCTGTTTCATAGTTAGTTGGAACTGCTGAGCTCATGTTAGCTCAAATTAAGCAAACCAATTTTTTGGCAATTCTTTGAGGATTTGTATTATGACGAAATATAGACTTTGGATAATTTTTGCTTATGTTTGGTGTTTGACAGTTGGGGGAGATGTTATTCGTTCAATTTATTCTCACCCAGAACCCCACCATTTCTGCTTGTGTTCTGTTTGTTACAATTTTGTTTCACAATTATTTAAAAAAATTTTGTAACAAAATTTTTATATGCTTTTTATTATAGTTGTATGACTGACTTCATAGTTGCTGTATTGGATTTTTGTGTGTTCACGATTTATTGGTATCATGCATAAAAGTTGAAACCCCTATACTGAACAATTCATATTTCCCAAAATTTTATGCTAATAGCGCTCAGTGTATGAGTACAAAGCATTATAACAATCATCCACAAAAAGAAACCCAGATATGAAATTTAAATAAAGGCCATCTAAAATTCTCTCTTTTGGGTACAATGCTTTATTCTCTTTACTAAATCTAATGGACACATAATAATGAAATTAAAACCAACGCAAACCTTTTAAGAAAAGGCACTTGGGGGAGGACAGGAAGAACATGGGATTGATTAAATAAGTTGTCCATAGTTGATCAACAATGGACTTTTTCAAATGTCAGTACTTCAATTGAAAATTCTAATTAAATCGTTTCCATAGGGACAATGATCTCAACAATTAGGATTACAGATAAGGTAACCAGCAATATTCTCAATAATAACTTTTGGTTAAGCATTAAGCTGCTTTCTGATCCTTCCTTCAGTCATCCATCATGTTTTGTAGATCTCATAAAAAAAGGAGAACCTTCACAAATGTGAAATGAGCCAAGGTATACATTAATGAAAGAGAAGCAAATCATACAAAACCTAATACATACACTGTAATAAGACTGTACTATCGCTATGCTATTACTTGTACCAGCCAATTTTAAACAAGTAAATTAGAACAGAAGTTGCAACTTTGAAAACACAAATTCTGCATTCTCAGTCACACTATATAACGTGGGTTAATCTACTATAGGTAGATTAATTTTTACTTGATTTGCATGCTTTAATTTTAAAAACAGTATTTCCCTATGTCTATACATACTGAGTCCTATTTACAGTAAATTACTACTTGTCATGCAGTTTTACCATGAACACTGGTATTTGTTATAGGTTGGTTGGTTTGGGGAAAGAGACCAGACAGCGTGGTCATCGGTCTCATCGGATTAGGGAAGGATTGGGAAGGAAGTCGGCCGTGCCCTTTCAGAGGAACCATCCCGGCATTTGCCTGGAGTGATTTAGGGAAATCACGGAAAACCTAAATCAGGATGGCCGGACGCGGGATTGAACCGTCGTCCTCCCGAATGCGAGTCCAGTGTCTAACCACTGCGCCACCCCGCTCGGTATTTGTTATACAGTTAACAGAATTCATGAAGTCGTGATTCTAGATATTACACTAATTGGATGAAAAACTGGCTAATGGTGTAGTTTTTTTTTTTTTTTTTTTTTTTTCCTTCCTTTATGTTAGACATGAGTTAGTTGACTGTCTTCCCACCAGAGTGCAGAATTCCACTCTTGAACCTAGTCAAGGAGGCAACATCTATATGAAAATTAATTTTGTGTCTTTTAGTGTGATTCAGTTCAGCTAAAACTCATTTTTAATATCAGCAACAAAAACATATTTAATGTAATAGGAATTAAAGGTAAAATTTCAGAATCCTTAAAAATGCTTCATTATCTACTTTACAAAACATCCTCACTGTTTGTTTCTGGTGAATACACTTTGTTTACTTTAGGTGGACTGCCCCCAGAAGATAATTCCAAAATAAAACAGAATGAAAATAAATCAATACTCAGGTTAGTGGGGTATCTGTGTGTGTACTATTTCAACTTGTTATCTAACTGGGCACCCAAAGGAATATTACATGCAGTTTCATTTAGTATATGTCCATCAACATCTATTTCTAGTGCTGACATGTTATTATAGTTTCTGAAAATTGCATTACTTCAGTTTTTGTCAGATTATCAGAAACTAATGGGCTAAACCACTACCGGATCTTTATTGCTATCATATGAGTTGACTTACGACAGAGTTTCGACCATTGTGTTATCAGCAAACATTACCATTTTTAACCATCCTTTTAAGTGATTGGAAGATTATTCATGTAGGTAAAGAACAAGAGTGGCCACATTGCAGATTATTGAGAGATCTTGTGTGTTATATTACCCATTCTGAGGTTACTTTCATGTCTGCGAGACCATTAATAAGACCCTCTTTTCCCTCTGTTCTGAGGCAAGACTTGTCAAAATACAAGACAGCATAAAATTTTACACATAAATATGTGCAAAATACTGACACATATAAGTTATAATATTACATCTACACTGGTAGCTTTCTTACTGACAAATTGGTCTTGACTGTAATAAAATAAATGATATTTCATCTAATTATAAGAGGTTTATGTACACACATACACACAAGGTAGAAATTACTGGAAAGTTATTGACACACATCGATAGACAGTGGTAAAATAACCAAAAATCCAAAATATGGGTAAGAAAGCTGAATCACATGTCTACTTCACAAAGCACACACAACCACACACATCAATTAATGTGAGTACATTAGTAAAAGATCTTTAGATTTATCCACAAATATTTTGATAATTATATATTGTTTAGTAGAGGGATTATAAGGCAGAACTTAGAAATCTGATCAATATTCCAAATATTCATTAATGTTGTAGAAGCTGTGGATGATTAGTAGATATTTTAGTTCTATTTTAAATGTATTATTTATTTATTTATTTCTTACACCATGGATCCAACTGTGACAATTTCACATGGATGTAGTGTGTGTCAATTTTTACATTGTCAATGACAAGTACTTGTACACTATGTTTACAGGTAAAGAATATAAAGTTACTTAACCACTACAATGATCCATAACACAATATAATGGAATGAGAATCCTTAGACCTACAGATTACAGGTATAAAACAAAGTAAATTAAACCTGAAAAGGTCATATAACCCAGACTGTTAAATATAAGCAGTTAACACTAAAAGAGTTACATATGTGACAAGAATGTTCAGCTTAATGTTCAATTTATATGATAATACATCTTATTTTAAGGCCGTTTCTCACTGTGTTTCATAAACTCTTCCAAACTGTAAAATGACATGGCTAAAAGAAATTGCCTCAGAAGCTCTTTAAATGTAGATTTGTTGGCAATTTCACATTTGATTTCTGGAGGAAGAGCATTAAATATCTTTATACCAGAGGACTGTACACCCTTCTGCACAATCTTCAAATTTTTACCTTCAGTGTGGAAATCATGTTTCCTCCTTGTGTTATACTGATGGTATTCACTGTTACATTTGTATAAATCAGTGTTTTTACTTATGAAACACATAAGTGAGTATATATATTGAGAAGTAGTTGTAAGAATTCCCAGATTCCGGAATAGGCTTCTGCAGCTGCATCTAGGATCTACACCAAACATCACTCTTACAACACGCTTCTGAGCAATGAATATTTTCTTTGCAAGAGGTTGATTTCCCCAGAAAATAATTCCATATGCCATCAAAGAATGGAAGTAACCATAGTATGCAGCTTTTTTAATGCTTAAGTTTGCACTGACAGAGATGATTCGCATTGCAAAAACTGAAGAGCTGAGTCTCTTGTAAAGATCTAAAATGTGATGGGACCAGTTTACTCTACAGTCAATCTTCACGCCTAGAAACTTTGTTACTTCCACTCTTTCTATGACCTGTGTGGCATATTTAAGAGTCATTTCTTCCTCAGTTTTGGCAGTTGGGGTGAACTGAATATAATTAGTCTTACTCAGGTTAAGTGAAAGACCATTTGCAGTAAACCATTTCATTAAATCTATAAGAATAGTATTAACAGACTCTTGAACATTTTCACATTTAAGACCATTAACCATTATGTCAGTATCATCTGCAAAGATGGTAAAATTGCACTGAATCATTGAAGAATAAGGTAAATCATTTATAAATAACAGGAACAGTAAAGGACCAAGAATAGAGCCCTGTGGAACTCCACAATTTATGTCTCTCCATTCCGATGAAATCATTCCATCACACAAATTGTCTGACTTATCTAAGACTACTTTCTGTTTCCTCTCTGTCAGGTATGACTGAAGCCAGTTATTTGCTACACCACTTATTCCTAGATGGTCTGCCTTCAGTAACAGTATTTGGTGGTTCACAGTGTCAAAGGCTTTACATAAATCACAAAATAACCCTGTTGTCACCATTTTCTCATTTAGAGATTCCAAAACCTTATCTATAAAAGCATATATTGCTTGTTCAGTTGACAGACCTTTCCGGAAACCAAACTGATGTTTGCTGAGAATATTGAATTTATGTAGGTATTCTAAAATTCTAGAATACATGAGCTTTTCTAGTACCTTTGAAAACACAGTCAGGAGAGATATTGGTCTGAAATTTTTAACATCAGTTTTCTCCCCTTTCTTAAAGAGAGGCTTCACGATAGCATACTTTAGTCTATCAGGAACAATTCCTTGCTGCAAAGAGGCATTGAAAATATGACACAGTATATTGCTTACAGAAGTACAACACTGCTTTAACAATTTGCTAGAAATATTGTCTACTCCACAGGAGTTCTTGGTTTTCATGGAGGCAATTGTTCTTTCCATTTCTGATACTGTAACAGGTCTAATATGCATTTGGATGATTTTGTTAGGGAAAGCATTTCACAAAAAGGTCAGGGCATCATTCACAGAACCCTTGCAGCCTATTTGCTCAGACACTGACAGGAAGTGTTTATTAAAGATTTCAGCTATGATCTCAGGATTTTGCACAAGATTCCCTTCATGTTTGATTATGAAGTTTTCTACAGCTCTTTTTTTATTGTTCCCTGTCTCCTTGTTAACTATTTGCCAGACAGTCTTCATTTTATTATTGGAGTTATCAATTTCTTTTACATAATACAGTGCTTTTGATGTCTGAATAACTTTCTTTAGGATTTTACAATACATAATATAATGGCTGATTAATTCTCTGTCCCTTGACCCTCTGGTTGCAACATAAAGTTCTCTCTTATATTTAAATGACACTCGAATACCCTTTGTGATCCATGGCTTCTTTAAGGACGAGGAAATATTGTTCCTAACAAACTTTTTAGGAAAAGCTTCTTCAAAGTGGGATAGGAATTCATTTATGAATATGTTGAACTTTGTATCAACATCATCTACTCTGCGAACTGAATTCCAATCTTCATGCTGCAGCTTATGGTTAAAAAATTCCAGGGTCTCTTTGTTCATAAGTCTGATTGCCTTCCAGGATGGGACTGCTTTCTTGACAGGTCTGTAGTCATGTAGAGTGAGGAGCTGTCCATCATGGTCTGATATGCCATTTACTATTGCAGTGACAGTGAAGTTCTGGTATAAATTTACATCTAAAAATATATTGTCTATCAGAGATTGACAGTCAGGTGTGATCCTAGTAGGAAAGTCAACCACTGATGTAAGATTGTAGGAACTCAGCAAATTCTGGAGCTCTACTTTGTTGTTGCATTCCATTGCGAAGTTGACATTAAAGTCCCCAAGTAAGATAATGTCATTATTTTTAGAAAATAAGGTTGATAGTAACAATTCTAACTGAACCATAAAGACTGTGAAATTGGTTCCTGGTGCCCTGTACACTGTAACTACTATTAATTTGGAACTGTTTAATGTCACTTCTATTGCACACACTTCAAACTGTTGGTCACTGCAATATTTCCTTACATCTACAGATCTAAAAGTTAAATTATTCTTAATGAAAATTACTACTCCACCTTTTCTCATGCTATCTCTACAGTAGTAGGTGGCAAGGCTATAACTGTCTATATGTAACATTTCAATTCCTTCTGTAATATGGTGTTCTGAGAAACATAAGATCTGAGCATTGTTCATAAAGTTTTTGTTATTTATGTTAACTTCTAATTGATCTAGTTTGCTTCTTATTCCCCTTATGTTTTGATGAAAAATGGAGAAGTTGTTTGGATTATTACCTATTTTGGTGGTTTCTTCTTTCTCGTGCCTGTGGTTAAAAAATCCTTCAGATGAGGAGGACACACAACTTTACGTTTACCTCCTGTTCTCTGTGATGATGTCGATTTTTCTTCAGTAGATGCTTCCTTCTTTACTGAAGATGATGAAACTGATGACTTGCTTGTTGATTTACCTTGAGCTGATGCTGTCAATTCCCTTGGAGATGATGAAGCTATTGACTTGCTTGCAGGTGGGGATAAGATTGCTGTTGCTGTAGGCTCCAGGGGTTGTACTGCTGTTGCAGCTGGTGTTTCTGCTGGCAGTGATATTTTTGACGAACTGCATGTAGGCAGGTGCACAAGTGGTGTTGCTGTAGGTTCACAGAGTGGAAATGCTGCCTTTTCTTCTTCTGCAGTACATGTAACCATTGAGTTATCTCTGTTTGGTGAAGAAACAGAATCATCTGAGCATCTAGGTACTGAAACTTCTGATCCATTCATTTTCTTCGTTTTTGTTATTAAGCATACTGGCAGAGGGATTACAGCACGACCTTCCACTGTGTTGCAGTTAATAGAATTTAACAATTGTTTGCACATAGCTTCCTTTCCCTGTGTGTTCCTGTGCATACCATGCTTTGTAAAGTGAGCTCTCTCCATGCTGTTTGCGTCAATAAAGGTAGCCTGTGGGAAACTGCAGCAGAGTTTTCTTATTTTCCTGTTGACTTTGTTAATTTCTAGGTTAACACACGAGCTACTTATTAAGTCATGCCTATGTGGAACACTAAGCACGAAAACTTTTATATGTGAGAGTTTTTCCAAAGTTTCTTTGAGTGCTCTTGTTGCATGATGGCTTTCATTACGATAAACATCGTTTGCACCACCTATTATGACACAGACAGAGGAATTTCTTGTTAGCTTTTCACAGTTTTTCACAATCTCGCCAAGAGGTGCACCTGATTTCACAACACTAGTAATTTTGTAGCGAGATTGCATAGCTATCATTATACTGGCTAATCCTTTGGCATGGCTATCTCCTAATATACATATTTCACTTTTATTTGGCACTGGATTGACATTAAGTTTCTTCCCTGTAGATTTACAAGTTAAACTCACTTTTTTGAGGTTGCTGTTTTCATCATTGGCAGACTTAAACATCACACTCGCAGCATTTAATTGTTCAGTAGGCCTGTATAATAACAGCTTGCTGCACTTGTTAGTATTTGCCGAGAATAATGTTAACATAGGTTCATGATGTTTTGAATGGATCGTTTCTATAGGATTAGGGAAACGATTACAAATAACACTTTCTTCCGAGTTTCTTCTTTTTTCAAAAGAACTTACCACTTTTTCAATGTCGAGGACGTACTTTCTTGCATTCTGTAAATCCTGTTTCAAACAATCTTCAACGGATTCATTGTGACCATTTAAAAATTTCGTGAGAGCAGTTACTTGTGGATCATACTGCGCCTGGCCACAACAACATGAGTGATCTGTCGTATTTATTTTACACAAACACGATGAGTGAATCCACTTATTAATCACTGGACACAATCTGATACCTTCTATAACCTCTTCATTGCACAATACGCAATTTATATCAATAATACTACTAAATTTCGCGGAGCAGTTTACTATAACGTCTATACTCGCCGCCATCTTACATTATTGTTTGATGTTCCTTTGCTTTCATCTGACAATGTATTGAACAGGACTTTTGGTTTACATATTATACTGTCCCAATAGATTTGTTAATGTGTGTCCCTAAAAAAGCCATTTCTATTCCATGTTTCATAATTATGAACTTCACTGTTCACAAAGTTTAATACTCTAAATGAGTCTTACTGAAACTGGAAATTTGAGGTATAAATATACTGACAGGGTCAACAGTATACAAGCAACTTTCCCCTCAATGTTTCGCAAATCTGTTACACCTATATAGGTTCAGCAAACAACATGATTTAAGCAACACTCCACTCAAGGGATCAACATTTTGATTTAAGTAGCGAAACATGCAATGTAGGGCCTACTCCACAAAAACATATCACTTAAACCTCACTGTTAAAACAGGCAGCAGTTTCATACAGAAGAATACTTGGAAAGAGATGCGAAAAAAGAAATAAGACAACATTAAAGAAAATTTTTTAACTGATACTAAAATAATTACAAAAAGAAAAAGAAAAACAGACATCACCATTACCCCCTTTCAACATAATCATGGACCAACACCCCAGATCAATAAAATGAACCGAAAAAATAAGACTCTTCAAAAGGCACATAGAGGATACAGCATCCAAATATGATTCAACTATTTACACAGGGAGACACACTTTAATCTCTCATATTCATCTACATAAATTTGCGAAGTACTACTGTCCTTCCAACAGCTTCATTACCATTACAGTATTATGAAAGGACAGAATGCTACTCACCATATATAGGAGATGCTGACCCCCCCCCCCCCTCACACACACACACACACACACACACACACACACACACACACACACACACACACATCAACAACAACAAAAAAGACACCCTCACTGTCTATATCTCTCTGTACCACTGTCTCTGGCCACAGTGGTCAGGACTGTCATACTGTGTGAGTGAATTGTGCTTGCATAAATGTGTGTGCATTGTCTACTTAAGAAGAAGGCCTTTTGGCTGAAAACTCACCTGTTTAGCAGTCTTTCTTTATATTTTACTTTTCTTGTGCCTGTCTACATCTCAACATCTCCCCTATATGGTAACAATTTATCGTCCTTTGAATATATATATAGCAGTGATAGCTTTTACAGTTCTTTCTTGGCTATGGGGTTCTTTTCTGGAGATTGAAGGCACAAAACCAACTTATTTTTATTCCAGGAAAAGGTCACAATGATAATAACTAGAAGTAGTCATATGACTCACTGAAAAGAACCATGTAAAAAGCTGGGTATCCTTATAGCACCAAGTGAGTCCACCAACAAATCTGTAGTACAAATCAAGAAAAACATTACTAACTACTTCAGAACTAGTACTACACAATTGTGGAACAACATGCAGTTCGGAGTCCTATTTTGCAATGAAAAACAAACAAAAAACTTAAAACAACATGTCCTGGCATTACAGAATCATCCGATTCCACCTGTCTGCTTTGACCCATCACATCAGCAATATGGTGGAAAAGGCTACTTCCAGCATATACAAAATGACAACAATGACGTCACTACATACACACAGCAACAAACATGGACAAAAATAAAAATGACACAATAACGTCTCACTCCAAAAATAAAATGAAACTAACAGGAAAACTGCAGAAAACTGGGGGTTTAGGGCAGGGACAAGCTAAATTTACAAAAAGAAAAAACATTGCACCATCTCAAAACAAATAATATTTAAAAAATTTAAATTACAGCATTCCACTACACCAATTAAAACACAGGAATTGGACATTTCCCTTGACCTACATAGCTCAGATATCCTGAAAACACTCCCACAACCCACATTATCACACCATCAACCTAAACTCAAAACCACATTAGCACGATGACAATCAAAACTCAAATGAACCCAATACCACACGTTAAACTCAGCACGTCCACATTCTCCACCAGAGGGCACGATCTAATACAACAGCATGATATCTACAAACACACCATAGTGACATCAAACACAACATGATTATGGCTCGAGTCAAAGCATACAGATGCAATCGGATGCCTCCATTGACCCTGTTTTCTATCAGGAAGTTAAATTCTATAATTAACTGCCCTAGTTGATAAGTGTAGTAAAATACATTTATTTAAAAGGACAGCTAAAAGATTCTTCATAAGCAACACATACTACACAGATATTGCCAGAGGAGTCATGAGCATTGGTTAATAACCTAAGTGGCATTAGTTCACTTTCCATAGATCAAGTGGCCTCAGCAGCAAGAGACTGTGATCATGTGTCACATTATTCTTTCATGTGCAAATATGGCTACATGCTGACCATTCGTAAGGGTTTGGATTGACTGCCGAACAAAATAATTAGATTCAGTTTCTCATTAGCTAACGTATACTATCAACTAATTGACTTCAAACAGTATCAATGAGCTGCCAACATCCACATACAACGTAAGAGCCACAAATGCTGCAAGTGCACTTTAGTTGAAGTGCACAAATCTTTGCTCCCATTTAGTGATTCTAAACACCCTACACTAGAGCGCACCACAACTTCAACAAGTCCTCTGCAAATATGCTTCATCTTAGTGATGTCACACAAAACATACACATCACAAGCCTAAGGTGACAGGTGGTACTGCAGTTTTCAGTTGACTTATGATCACAATCTAATGCTTTTACAATAAAATGATTTATGATCCCACGGGGAATAATCCGCACTCCTAAGATACCCCCACCCTTTTGGGAAAAGGGGCACCTTTTTTATCATAACTGATTGATTATGACTTGTCATTCTTCTGAACTCAACATATCACAGGGAGAATGCCGACTCAGTTTTTCAGACAGGTTGAGAGGAGCCTATGGAGCTGTCCAGGGGGTGCAGTTGCATGTTTATTGGGACTAGTGTAGCAGGGGATACAACCCGTCGGCTTTGGACATTGACGTCACAAGTCGCCAATCGAGAAGCGATTCTTCTTAGTGTTGTAGCTCCCTTCAGTTGCTGATAAGTGTTTTTTGGCTTTTAAAAAAAAAAAAATCTCATGAGATAGAATAAACAGATCCACTTTATTAAGCAATCAGTAAAAAAACGAAACAAACATAACAGCAAAAGCAAAAATGGTAAACTGCTATCTGGCGACTTGTGACGTCCTTGTCCAAAGCTGACGGGTTGTATCCCCTGCTGCACTAGACCCTGTTTATTGGTCTGGGGTCAGTTGTAACAATAGGCGAGTGGAGTGCAAGGTGCAAAGCAGCATGTTCACGGTCCAGGGGCCACCAGTGGGTACCCTTTGCAAATGCAGTGTAAAACTATGTTTCATATCTTAAGTTATCTGGGGAAAATTGTATGTAAATCGAAGAGCATTGTGCAACAAGGACCACCCTAATGAGGCACTTTATTATGACGACAAATCATAATAGTAAGATGATCACTAGATAAATAAATAAATCAAATTAATAACCTAATACCAACTCCCCTTTAACATTAGCAGAAACAGTGGCACAAGCCAACAACCAACTGTGAACTCACCTGTAAGATATTTAACCCAACAAAAATAAGACTTGTGACTTTACTAGGCTTCCCTCCCAGTTTTGAGCATGTTACTAATTACAGCACCACAAATCTCCCTACAAAAACCAAACCAGCAAGTCCTAGACTTCTTACTGACATCAACCCCAGGATACAAAAATCACTCTCTCCAAATTATATAACACAAGTGTGAAATTTTATCTAAAATAAATTTTGAGCTCTCAAACCATGTATTCTTCCTAACTGAACACAAAATGCAGTCAATCTGCCGGAGCCACATAAATCCGTCACTATTACTGGGGATGGACACAACAGTCCATCAAATTACCACATTTAACACGTCATCTTTCCCTCAAAGTGCCTGTGTTATTTTAAAAAACCCATTAATTCTTTTTTGTCACTACAGGTTCAGCTTAACATGCCCTTATACCTAGTTTTGGAAATGGCTCTGAGCACTATGGGACTTAACATCTGTGGTCATCAGTCCCCTAGAACTTAGAACTACTTAAACCTAAATAACCTAAGGACATCACACACATCGATGCCAGAGGCAGAATTCGAACCTGCGACCGTAGCAGTCGCGCGGTTTCGGACTGAGCGCCTTAACCGCGAGACCACCGCGGGCGGCTATATACCTAGTTTTGTCATCAGTGTGTAACAGACAGTGGCTTTCAGTTGCATACTATTGGGACGTACACTCAATCCTTAGCTACAGTTTTCTGAGGAATTCATTCTAAACACTGATGAGTCATCATTATTCCTGATAAACAAAATCTTAATTAAAGCTTTCCCACTGACATCACCATGTAGGCTGCAACTGAGCACAATGAAATTTATATCAAAATGTTGCAGTCACATTAGACAGAAGTACTCAAACAGCAAGATACTTGCATCATTATAATTTTAATAAAGTTGCAGAGTCCAGTAACAACTGCTGGCATATTACATAGAGCCAAGTTCTGCACCTCGGGCTCAGTACATGTTTTTACCCTGAAGATTATGGCATCTTTCAGGTTATAATGTGTAGAATACCTTTCTGTGCCGTCTTCCACATACGACTGTAGAAGTAATTTAAGCCAGTAGTTCTATTATTGAACACAACTGATAAATGATATACTAAATGGGTAATAAACGAAGTTATATAGGTTTTGGACTTTTCTCATTTTGAAAGGAGTTACTAAACTTACTTGGAATACATGAACACTAAATGCACATTAAAATATGTACAAAATGAGAAGGGTTTCATTGTCCGGGTAACATCGTGGGGGCATACATTACAAATGACATTTATATTGCCACACTGGGCGCTGTGCAGTGTCTCACAAACAATGAGGTAACATGAAACATATAGACAACTGCGCGAACTCATAGGGGTCTTAAAAAATAATTGGTTCTACAATAGATTTTATAACTGCCTCCAACTCAACCTTTTCTTTCAGCCGGTATTTCAGTCGACGCCTCTGTAAAGACTTGTATGCTGCAAATATTGTGAATGGTAAAAGAGTAACCGTAGCGCATATTGTCACCAGCGTTCGCCATATAGACAGTGCTCTTCTATCACTAGCAGTAATTTTCACTCTATCGTCTCTCAGTTTCTTAACCCGTCACGTTCTCCTTCAGCTCTTATTCCTCCGTGCCGCTTCTACCCCCACCACGTTTCTACTGTTGTTTTGACAGATCACAAAAGTATCGAGGTATCGAAAATTTTTTAATATCGCAATGTTAGTCGGTACTCGGTACCGCCTGTGATCGATATAAATCAATTACGAAAGCGCTATTGCACTAGGTTTACAATCGACACACATTTTAAAAGACGAAATCCGAATTTCGGAAACCGTGTTTGCTGTCGTGTTTACATTTAAAGATTTGAAGCGGATTTGCTAGCCCAGTTAAATATGGCGTCTGGAAAACAGCTGATCCAGTTCTGATGTGGTCAATATAACTGTTACTTCTCTTCACTTAAATGTAATAGGTAGACACTTTCATGCTCAGTCTAATACTTCTGCTTCTCCTTCACTGCACAAGAAGTCCATATTAACCTGATATTCTAAAATAAGACGTAACTTGACAATCCAAGCACGTTTCAAAACCAGTTGCATTTACATGGGAGTGAAAATCGATTGCGGATGTTTACATAACCACCCAGAAGCGGTAAAGGAACATCGGTTTACTAAATCCATGTAAACAAGGTGATTCCGATAGAATTTAACCCTTCTACCTCCAACGGGGATAATGAAATTAACCATTTACCATTTTTCGCTTATATTTATACTTTGAAGAGTGCTTAGGGGTTGTGTTGTGTTGGGGGAGGAGACCAAACTTCGAGGTCATCGGATTAGGGAAGGAAGTCGGCTGTGCCCTTTTCAAAGGAACCGTCCTGGCATTTGCTGAAGAGATTTAGGGAAATCACGGAAAACCTAAATCAGGATGGCCGGACGCAGGATTGAACCGTCGTCCTTCCGAATGTCAATAGTGCTTAAATTAGATTAATACTTGCTGCAGAGATCATGTACACGACACCTCGTAATCATGTGAAACGTGTCAGTTTAACAAAAGGGTTCTTTTACATGACGTAATTCAGTTATTTATATAATTGCAAGATAACTAATTTATTTCTAAAAATTCATCTGTTGGGCAGAAGACGTTATCATTCAGATATTCTTGTAATTTGTTTTTAAATGCTATCTGTCAGAGTTTTGAAATTTGAAGTTATTTGGTAAGTGTCCAAAGACTCTTCTGGCAGCATAGTTCGCCCCTTTCTGTACCAAAGTTAGATTTAACTCACGACACTGAAGATCAGCCTTTCTCCTAGTGTTCTAGCTGTGCAAATTGCTATTGGGATGGGTTACTGATAACATATTTCGTAAGTGAATGTATAGGGTGATTCAGATGTCCCTCCCGATGTCTTTGTATACAAGCCGCAGTGTTATACCCGGCCTTCAAAAACCACAAACGAGATTTTCATATTCTCTCGTTAGCTACGCGCCAACTATTAAGTTCTACAGAAAAAATGAACAGGACTTTTTTCGTAGAAATTTTAATGTAGTTAAATTTGGACTGGGATACTTCACCGCCGAAGCACGCAGTTTTCGAGTTATTCAGGACAAACGTGGAAAAATGACCGTCTTCCTCTGCACATTGTTCTGCACTGCTACAGGAGAACTTGATTCTTCATCTTGTACTGTTCTTATGGGAAAGACGACTACCCCCACCACAAGCACTGCTTGCTTTTCTACAGAGTACACCTTCCCAGCATTTCCTGTCCAGTTCTCTTATGTAGGTAGACAAAATTACTTTGTAGGATTTGGGTAACTTTGTAGGATTTGCGTAACGAACACGATATTCATGATGTGTAATGACTGTCAACGTTGCCGATTCACATACACAGTATTTATTTATACACAGAATTTCTGTTTTTTCAGCAATATTCTTGGGGACGGAAGTCCATAGAGATTGTGTCCTGTTCGTGACGTCGGTACTGGCTGAGTAGGTGGTACTGGCGGTGTCATCGTCAGGTCGTCCATCGGTGACTGCACGTGATCCTGTGGTGGGGGGTATAGGCTGATCCTGTGTCCGGTTTTCCGTGTTGTGGTCTGGGACTACACATACAGGACGCCGTCCCTGGATAGCGTAGATAATAATGCAGTTATGTCAACTGACTATGGTATCGGTTCGGAGTGGTAGAATGATCACAACACTGTGCTGTTGCCGACCTGTCGGTTTTCGTATGTGGCAGATACCACGATCATCGTGTCATGTAGAGACACTGTGATATCTTGTGGAAGTTAATGTTTGACATCGACTGTGACGGAAAAGGGGGTTGTGTCGTGGCGTGAGGTCAAAGGGGCGGAATTGTTCCCCGGTGTCTCCAGCAATGTCCATGCTGGCTTCAGTCTATTGACGAACGCAGTAGTGGGTTTGCCGGCTAGCATGATTTCGAATGTGTTGGGTCCCCGTCTTAGTACCTTATAAGTTACACGATACGCTGGGTGCAGTGCTGGCTTGTGGTGTCTGTGCATGGCATTATGTGAGTAGGCCTTTGTGCACAAATACAGTGGGTGTTGCGTAGTGCGACGGCGGTGGGACTCTGATTCTGCGTATCCATTCTCTGACCCATTGTACGAGGTCTTGGAGGTCCTCATTGCCTTCGTCCGTTGTCTGTGTGACAAATTTCGCCGGAAGACTAATTGCTTCACTGTAGAGGATCTCCGCTAGTGAGGCGTCGGGTCCTCTTTGTGGGCCATTCTTATACCCAGCAGCACCCAGGGTAGGGCCTCTGACCATTCATTATCGTGGCACACCAGTGCTGTTTCAGCATCCGGTGCCGCCGTTTCCCTAGGCTGTTTGACTGTGAATGGTAGGCTGTGGTATGGAATCGGTGGCACCCGCAGAGGCGGCACAGTTAAGGGTCGATTCGGATTGTCTGTCCTGATCGGTTGTTAGCAAATCACAGCAGCCAACTCTCGCTATCCATAGATCGGTGAACGATCTCGCCACTGTCTCCACTGATATGTCCCTGAGCAGAGCAGCCTCCACCCTGCGAGTCATTCGGCCGATGACCAATAGGGTATAATGAAATCCGTTAGATTCTGGTAGTGGCCCCACTAAATGTGAGTGGAAAAATAGCCCTTCGGAATGGGGAAGCTCCCTAACGGCAGCTGCTTGTGTCGTCCTGTCTTCGCCCTCTGGCAAGGAACGCACGCTTGTGTCCAAGATGCACAATCCCTCTTCATATTCACCCACACATAACGCTCCGAAACTAGTTTCGTCGTGGGGCACACTCCGGGTGAGCTAAGTTATGGAGCAAGTCGAATATTATTCGGCGATAGTTTGCAGGGACGAAAGGTCGTTACCTTCCCACTGATATGTCGCATCCAAACTAGTTTGTTGGTTCTGGGCACTGGGCATTGTCGTAGTTGTAATCCCGTGTCGCCACCTGGCAAGAATCATTCCAGGTCCGTATCTGTTCCGCACACACGGCGAACGTCTACTGTGAACTGTGAGATATGGTCCAAGTGCCTACACCTGCGAGGTGTGGCGTTGGAAGATGGATTCTTTAATGTGACAGCTGATGGTCGATGGTCTGTATAGTTAGTACGTGGTCTCTCTTCAGTATCGTCACGGAAGTAGCGCACCATTTTGTACGTGGCCACTAGTTCACAGTCAACGTTCGACCACTTCCTTTGAGAGTCTCTCAGTTTTTTTAAGAAAACCCAGAGAGGTTGTGTCATCCCTTGGCACTTCCTGCTGTAATACAGCGCCTATCACTCGGTCGCTCGCGTCTGATGTAAACATAAGATGAGCATCCGGTGAAGGTAGTGCGAGTGTGACAGTGGGGGTTAGTTGAGCTTTAATGTTGTCGAATGCAGTTTGCATCTCGGCTGTTCATGCTAGATTCCTCTTCCCTGATGTACTTTTCCCCTACAGAGCTTCAGTGATGTGAAGTAGAGTCTCAGCTGCACAGGGTAGAAATTGACAACGCTAAGAAATTAACGTAGTTCTTGGTAATTTGTGGGAGGGGACCAATTAGTAATCCGCTCAATATTGTCCTGTGTGGGCCGTATACCTGTTGCGTCGACTAGGTGGTAGACGAACGTGACGCAAGGCTGTCGCAGTTGGGATTTGACAGTATTAACTTCCACTCCGTGTTGTGACAGCTTGTCGTATACTACATTTAGGTGTCGTTCGTATACCTCTGTAGATTTTGAGCATATAATTAAATTGTCTAAACAGCTGTAACAGTGTGGCAGATTGAAAAACAAACGATCAGTGAATCTTTTCCATGTCTGTGCGGTGTTTTTAACCCAAACAGCATGAATACGACTTCATATAAACCAAATGGTATTATAATGGCCGTTTTGTGAACGTCCTCTGGGGCCACAGGTATTTGGAAGTACGCCCTTTTAGAGTCCAGTGCGCTAAAAATGGTTGCCCCTGCCAACTCATGTGCAAAATCTTGGATATTCAGGACTTTGTAGCTATCTATAATTGCTCTGGCATTGAGCTACCGGTAGTCGCCACAGAGGCGCCATGTACCGTCTTTGCCGGCCGGAGTGGCCGTGCGGTTCTAGGCGCTACAGTCTGGAACCGAGCGACCGCTACGGTCGCAGGTTCGAATCCCTCCTCGGGCATGGATGTGTGTGATGTCCGTAGGTTAGTTAGGTTTAATTAGTTCTAAGTTCTAGGCGACTGATGACCTCAGAAGTTAAGTCGCATAGTGCTCAGAGCCATTTGAACATTTTTTGTACCGTCTTTCTTTGGCCGCATAGTGATAGGTGATGCCCATGCACTGTCCGAAGGTCTGATTATACTGTCCTGGAGAAATTCGTCAATAGCTACCTTGAGTTAGTGGGGGGGGGGGGGAGTAGTCTAGGTGGTGGGGACAGCGGTACGGACGGTTCCAGAGTTGTATTAATTCTGTGTTCTGTGGACGGCGCCAGCCGTGCTATGCTAACTGTTTTGTTTGGTAGGGGTGGTCCAGGAGGCGGACTCCTGTTGTCTGATCTGTGCACAGGGATGGTAGCTTTGTCGGTGGGTAACCCGCTCACAAGAGCAGAAACGCTGTTGCAGTTCAACCCACTCGCAAGAGCTGCGTCACCAAGTATAACAGGCACTGTACTAACCTCTGTATCCGTGCTAACGGCTGTACAGATATCCTGTGGCTCCCGGGTGTGCCGAGCTGTACGTAGTTGCCGCTTGATTCGTTGCAGTGGGCTGTCCAGTTCGTGATGGCGGCTGCGTAGCTGCTCGTTCTCTGTACATGTCTTGTTGTTCTCCTTGTAGATGTTCTTGTAGGCTGCGATCTTTTCGTGGAGTTCATCGCACAGTGTTACACGCTGCAATGCAAGATCCGCTGCAGTCTCCATGTCTAGCGGTGGAGAGGGAGGGTCTGTGGTGGACGGCAGACTGTCACTGAAGACGTGTAGTCCTTTACCTTGTAATAACAGAACCCTGCTGAGATCCGGGATAAGGCGTTAATGATGGAGGAAGTCTTCTTTGAGCACTGGTTCCACCATTTCAGCCACAAGGAAAGTCCATGGACGTGGTGTGTGGTCGCCTAGCCGGAGGGTAGCAGAGGTTGTCTCCATTACCGGTATTATTGAATCACATACCGCTCGGTGTTGTATGGTTGAGAGATTGTGCCTGCCGCGCTGGCCGAGCGGTTCTAGGCGCTTCAGTCCGGAACCGCGCGACTGCTACAGTCGCAGGTTCGAATCCTACCTCGGACATGGATGTGTGTTATGTCCTTAGGTTAGTTAGGTTTAAGTAGTTCTGAGTTCTAGGGGACTGATGACCTCAGAAGTTAAGTCACATAGTGCTCAGAGCCATTTTAACCATTTTGAACTGTCTCATATTTGTGCGCCATTAGAATATTTAGCAGTAGATCGCTGACGAGATCCACTTGTTCACCGAGATGGACTAACAGTTCTCTCCGGCCATCCTCGATCCCTGCAGTCCTCGTCATATATTAGCATAAAGCAAACCACACATCTGGTGAGTCTGTGTGAATGGGCGGCAGTTGGAGTTTGATAGATGGTGGGTGGTTTCTGTAGTGGTTGTTTTGTGTCGGTCCCACTGAGTTGTCCTTGTGCAGTAGTTGCATGGCCTTGCTCGGACCGAGTGCGGTGGCCTGATGAGGTATGGCCACTGTTTGTTGTACCTGTCGGCATGGTGTGGTGTGGTATTCCAGTAGGAGCTGTGGTCCGGCGTGCAGCGGGGCCGGCCGGGCGGCGGCGTCACGCCTGTGGAGTGGCGAGATGTCGGAGCGGCTGATATCTCAGTGCCATCGCCCGTGTATAGAGGCATGAGTGGACTGCGTAGAAATATACACTAGTGGCCATTAAAATTGCTACACCACGAAGATGACGTGCTACAGACGCGAAATTTAACCGACAGGAAGAAGATGCTGTGATATGCAAATCATTAGCTTTTATCATCACGTTTCCGACTTTGATAAAGGTCGGATTGTAGCCTATCACGACTGCGGTTTATCGTTTCGCGAAATTGTTGCTCGCGTTGGTCGAGATCCAATGACTGTTAGCAGAATATGGAACCGAGCGAGGTGGCGCAGTGGTTAGACACTGGGCTCCCATTCGGGAGGACGGCGATTGACCCCGCGTCCGGCCATCCTGATTTAGTTTTTCCGCGATTTCCCTAAATCGCTCCAGGTAAATGACGGGATGGCTCCTTTGAAAGGGCACGGCCGACTTCCTTCCCCATCCTTCCCTAATCCGATGAGACCGATGACCTCGCTGCCTGGTCTCCTTCCCCAAACAACCCAAACCAGAATATAGAATCGGTGGGTTCAGGAGGGTAATACGGAACGCCGTGCTGGATCCCAACGACCTCGTATCACTAGCAGTCGACATGACAGGCATCTTATCCGCATGGCTGTAACGGATCGTGCAGCCGCGTCTCGATCGCTGAGTCAACATGTGGGGACGTTTGCAAGGCAACAACCATCTGCACGAACAGTTCGACGATGTTTGCAGCAGCATGGACTATCAGCTCGGAGACCATGGCTGCGGTTACCCTTGACGCCCCATTACAGACAGGAGCGCCTGCGATGGTGTACTCAACGACGAACCTGGGTGCACGAATGGCAAAACGTCATTTTGTCGGATGAATCCAGGTTCTGATTACAGCATCATGATGGTCGCATCCGTGTTTGGCGACATCGCGGTGAACGCACATTGGAAGCGTATGTTCGTCATCTCCATACTAGCGTACAACCCGGCGTGATGGTATGGGGTACCATTGGTTACACGTCTCGGTCACCTCTTGTTCACATTGACGGCACTTTGAACAGTGGTCGTTACATTTCAGATGTGTTACGACCCGTGACTCTACCCTTCATTCGATCCCTACGAAACCCCACATTTCAGCAGGATAATGCACGACCGCATGTTGCAGGGTCTGTACGGGCCTTTCTGGATACAGAAAATGTTCGACTGCTGCCCTGGCCAGCACGTTCTCCAGATCTCTCACCAATTGAAAACGTCTGGTCAGTGGTGGCCGAGCAACTGGCTCGTCACAATATGCCAGTCACTACTCTTGATGAACTGTGGTATCGTGTTGAAGTTGCATAGACAGCTGTAGCTGTACACGCCATCCAAGTTCTGTTTGACTCAATGCCAAGGCGTATCAAGGCCGTTAATACGGCCAGAGGTGGTTGTTCTGGGTACTGATTTCTCAGGATCTATGCACCCAAATTGCGCGAAGATGTAATCGCATGTCAGTTCTAGTACAATATATTTGTCCAATGAATACCCGTTTACCATCTGCATTTCTTCTTGGTGAAGCAATTTTAATGGCCAGTAGTGTAGTTCTGTTGGATGTCACAGTTTTCTGGCAGTGTTTGTCCTTGTGCCCACTGTTCCGTCAGTCTCGTCGCCGCCATCGCGGTTGCAATGGTGGGGTCAGTGTAACGAAACGTATCGTGTGGTGCGGGTGGTGTAACAGTTAAGTCCATGTTAAGAGCATCGCCCCCGTCGGTCATAACGCGCGTCGCAGTGCGTGGGGTGAAGTCACGGTCGGTCGGAGGCCATCTGGGCGCGGGCGGTCCGTGTGGTGTGCCCATAGGATCGGCGGCGTGTGTTGTAATCATGGTCGGCTGGATAAACTCGTCGTAGATCGTAGGCCCACGTGGTAGTGGGTTCACTATAGGCGTGGCGGGAATGTCGAGCTCGAACTTCACGCCCTTCATTGTCAGTGCGGGTGGTGTAGCAGTCAGGCTGTAATTCTGGTATTCATCTTGTGGTCGTAGAGCTGTTGATGTGTCTGTTATGGCATCCTGGTAGCTGTTGATGTGTGGTCTTGGTAAAACGGTAGTGTCTTGCGTCCGTACCAGCACGCGGCGGGCGTCAGCGTACCCCGTTGCGAGCTGAGATGTGGGGAGTGGTGCGGCAGGCGGAGCCGTGACGTCACGCCCCAGGTGTACGCAGCGCGGCTGCCGTGACATCACCTGCGTGACGTGTGAGAGAGAAAACGGTTTGCGCAAATATGCCATTCTGTTCAAAATCGCTGTTAACCGGCATTATCTGTCCTTGAGACCACCAAATACACTGACCTGCATGTTTGTTTGTTGTCACTGATTGTTCGGCGATTGTTACATCATTGTGGTTGGTGTCCGTTATCAGATTGTCAGTGCCTGATATCTCACTAATGGTAGGGTCACTTGGTTGATGTAGACTTCCAACTTGCATTAGTACTGGCTAAGTGAATATCTAATGGAATATTGCACTCGAGAACGGCGGGGGCGGCAGGGTAGCGCAACTGTTCATTACCGCTGATCGTCGTTGTCCCTTCGTTACGTATTCTGACGAGGCTTGTGTCGACATAAGCACTATGATCAGTGTTTGTTAAAGGCACTCGATGGAAATTCAATATCGTAGTTTTTAAGTGTGCGTTTATATGACAATGGTTGCATTGTTGTGCGGGTATTAAACACGCAAGTATTGCAATTTCCGTCTTGCAGCGGTGAAAAGGCATTAGATAAACACTCGCAGCACTTGCTGTCATTGACCGTAGCTGGCTGACAGTCCGCGTGTGCAGGATCCACCTCGGCGAGGTGTTGGATTCTCAAGTCGGAAGAGGTGGAGCAACGTGTCACACGAAAATGTCGTTGCGCGATTGTCAATAAACTCGTGGTCTCCAATGTAGGACTCGGGTAACGAACACAATGTTCAACATGTGTAACGACTGTCAACGTTACCGATTCACATGCACAACATTTATTCATACACATTATACCGACAGATACAACTTAAAAGACTTGGTGTCTCAGAACACATTGCCCAAGGTCCAGAGTTACTGTTTTTGCAGCGATATTCTTGGGAACGGAAGTCCATACAGCTGATGTCCCCCCAACTTCAATGAGCTCGTGTTTATACAATGGAATTCTTCTCAGATTATTAAGTTCAAAATGGTTCAAATGGCTCTGAACACTATGGGACTTAACTGCTGAGGTCATCAGTCCCCTAGAACTTAGAACTACTTAAACCTAACTAACCTAAGCTACTTAAACCTAACTAACCTAAGGACAACACACACATCCATGCCCGAGGCAGGATTCGAACCTGCGACCGTAGCGGTCGCGCGGTTCCAGACTGAAGCGCCTAGAACCGCTCGGTCACACCGGCCGGCCACTCAACACACACTTTCGACCGCTTTGTGACCTAGTGAATGATAGTTTTCAGCTTTCCCTGTATATGGCATAAGTCTTCTATACAGTACATCTTGAAGCACCAAGCAACCACTATAGGAGCACTGACAATTTCCCCATGTTCGAATTCACTCAGCTCTGACACAATGCATTTACAACTAAACAGAACGCTGTCCTGACCACGACCAAAAGTTGCAGCGTATTGAGGACATTCTATAGGTGCCGTTTGTAATCTCAAATACAACAATGCAACGTGCAGTGTTGGTTAGAAAAATGGCTCTGAGCACTATGAGACTTAACATCTGAGGTCATCAGTCCCCTAGAGTTTAGAACTACTTAAACCTAACCAACCTAAGGATATCACACACATCCATGCTCGAGGCAGGATTCGAACCTGCGACCGTAGCGGTAGCGCAGTTCCAAAGTGTAATGCCCAGAACCGCTCGGCCACCCCGGCCGGCATCTGTATTTATATTCAAGCATGTATTTCTTGCGGTGTATCCATATTTGTGCAAAACCACTGTAAATCCACTGTGTAGATCATGTACAACAGCGGGTGGAGAACAGACTCCTGAGGAACACCTGCATGAATGAGACACAATGGTTTACCCTTACGTGGAAACTGTAGGTAAATATTTAGTAAATGAGACAGGTGAGACAACCTTGCCCAAGTAACTTGTACCAGAAACGTTCATGCCATGTGGATCGAAAGTTTGTGAGGCATCAGGGAAGATCGCACCGAAATACTCAGGATGTCCATGGCAGCAAAGTTTCTTCCACAAAGCGCAGAAGCTGGCGAGTAATAGTGGAGCCACGTCAGAAACCGAATTGGTCGTGTGGGAGGAGCCCTTCTATGTCAGTGTGCCTCTGGAGACGTATCAGGTAGAGTCTCTTAAACAATGTTTAGCGCGCAAGAAAGATGCTTATTGGTCGTTGCCAGGCTTCGAAACAGGGACGATCTCGACGTGTTTCCAGGCTATCGGAAATCGGAGTAGTTGATTGAAGGTTTTCGCCAGATGGTCCACTGCTGCAGATGGTAGTTATCTTAGTACGATATTAGTAAGTCTGGGCAGGAGTCTGGGCCTCCTGCTGTTTCCACGACAAGGAGATTGTCTGTTTCTTAACTTCTTACGGTGTTATGGTTTCTAAGTCTTCCGCTCGTTCACCTACGAATATTGGTTGTCGCTCAGTGACGAGGTCGACAGCTGTGGATCCACCGAGTTAGTGAGAGTGTAATTACTGGCTAAGACCATATCACGCGGATATCAAGTCCTTGGCGTGGTGTGGCGTTTCTCACGTTCTCTTTATGTCATATGTTAGCGACTTTGCAGTAGCTACATCTTCCTCTGATGGGTGGACAGCACGTCTGATCATGTGGGCTGAAGATGATGGCGTCATTTGTTTCCATGACACCCAGAACCCGGCGGCCACTTGCGTTGGTCACGCTAGAATTCCAATTCTCCACTGATGAAATCTGCCGCGCAATGCTAGAAAGGTCTCGATATCGGCGAGATCGTAAAGTTCTCTTGAAGGCCTGTAAATGGTTATAAAAGTAACTCTCCCTTGCGCTGTGTCGACTGCTACTCCAGTTTCTTTTGTTGTCTTCATGATTGATAGTTGTAGGAAATGATGACGAAGCGATTTCTTTACGTAGATAGCCATTCCGACCGTGCAGTCGGACGATCATTTCTGTAGCAGCAATAATTTGCTACTCTAACACTCACACCAGCCTTTGAATGACTTTCCGACGATACAGTCACATCAATATGACCACCTACAAAAAGCATAAATAATCATATTCTGCAGTGCAGATGTGCAGGAAGAGAGACATTGAGGCCCTGGAAAGTACCAACAGGGATGTGAAGCCATGCTGAAACCAGTGCCATGTCCAGTTGCACTGAGTGTCTTGGTTGAAGATCCATGGCGTGGACAGCCCGACCTAGGTGGTCCTACAGATTATCCATCTGGTTTAAACCCAGGGAGTATGGTGGCTAGGGTGTACGGTAAACTAATCTTGTAATGCCCTTTGAACCACACACGTACACTACGAGCAGTGTGACACATTGCATTGTCCTTGTGGCAGATGTCATCGTGCTGAGGAGAAACAACCAGCATGTAGGGGTGGACATGGTCCCCAAGGATAGACACATATACCTACCTGTGCTGATCCATTCTGCCTTCCAGAAAGACGGCCAGGGAATGCCACGAAATTTCCTTCCTCCAACTTGGACCCCTCCGACGATTGTTGCAGGGTGTTTGCTTTCTGTCCTTGATGCATCTGAAAACGGTCGTCACTCAGTGGGCATCTTATTGCGGTAGTGGCGGGCAACTTTCAGCCTTCGTCGCCGAATAACAGCAGGCATGAAGGGTACATGAGCCAGGTGCGTGCTGCACAGGCCTACACCCAGCAACGTTCGCTGAATGGTCCTTGAGGAGACTTGTTGGTGGCCCCTAGGTTCATTTGGGTGGTCAGTTGCTCAACAGTTGCACGTCTGTTCCCCCATACTCATCACCGCAAACATCGTTCACCCATGTCATCGACCGAGTGAGGTGGTGCAGTGGTTGCACACTGGACTCGCATTCAGGAGGACAGCGGTTCAAACCCTCGTCCGGCCATCCTGATTTAGGTTTTCCGTGATTTCCCTAAATTGCGTCACGCAAATGCTGGGATGGTTCCTTTGAAAGGGCATGACCGACTTCCTCCCCTAATCCAGTGGGAACGATCACCTCGCTGTTTGCTCCCCTACTCTGAATCAACCAACCAACCCATCTCATCTGTAGTCATGCTGCACCGCAGTTGCCTCGGCGCTGGTCCTGGGTAACACCACTTTACCATGCGCGGTATACTTTAACCACTGAGGCATGTGAACAGTTTACAAACCTAGCCCTTTCGGAAATGCTTTCATCCTTGCCCAGAAAGCCAATGATCGTGTCCCTTTGGACGTCAGAAAATGGTTCAAATGGCTCTGAGCGCTATGGGACTTAACATCTGAGGTCATCACTCCCCTAGAACTTGGAACTACTTAAACCTAACTAACCTAAGGACATCACACACATCCATGCCCGAGGCAGGATTCGAACCTGCGACCGTAGCGGTCGCGCGGTTCCAGACTGAAGCGCCTAGAACAGTTCGACCACACCGGCCGGCGGACGTAAGATAAATCGCTCTTTTTTTGTATTACGACAACAACTGCACTGTTTTCTATACCTCCAGTGCTAGTGCTGTTACCTGCCATCTGCGAGTGACTGTTGCATACAGATGTTGAACAGAGGCGGTGGTAACTGGGCCGTGTAGGTTCTTTGAGGAGAAATTCTCGAAATTATCCTGCTTGGTTGAATGTGCTTTTTGCGTTCCATAACACCATAGTTAGTCCACGATGTCCAACATTCATCGCTGGAGTTCACAGATCCCAAGGAGATCGTAGCCCCTGTCGCACTTGTAACTGAACTATCACTTTGGGCTGGTTTATAAATGTAGCAGCATATTTTTCTTACCGTCTCTCCCTCTATATGACAAACGCATTGCGCTTCTTACTTTTCATTGGTTTCATATATATCTGTATAAATAGCTAATAAATTACATGACGCAATTTCAAAGGCTCCATGTCGTTGCGTAACATCAGTCTGGCAAAATGAAAGAGCAGTCAGAAAAGCGGGATTCCTGTGGAAGGAAATTATCGGTCTGCGGACAGCGGTATATATTCGAAAGGTACACTTGACAGCAAAAAAAGTGGGTCACTGCTGAATGCAACCAACATAACGTAGCTGTGTTGCAGGTCCTCTAAACATTAACACCCCATGGGGTACAGTCGTTTGACTACACACAATGGGTACCACAAGAGACTACTAAGAGACCAAAGGTCTTTATGGCAGTCAGTCTAAGCGTCAACTAATACCGTCATACAAAACATATTAGAAAACACGTTCTTAGCGATGAGACACCCCATAACATAAGCTAACCTTAATTACAACAAGTGACATTCCAAAAGTTCTGAGAAAACGGATTATTTTACATATATCGTACAGTAATCTTTAGTCAAAAATCAAATACTTGAGACAATATATGGAGTTACAAAGCTGTACGGCAATTGGAAAAAAGTTTTTCGCTCACTAAAAGGTTTTCCATCCACGTGCTGAAGGTCACTCAACAGCGAGTGGCTCTGGAAAATGGATATTGGACGAACCAGTAGAAAAACGCGATTAACGGCAACAAGCACTCTAAGAAAATCTCAACATTAACAGTGAATCACCAGTAATATCATTGTTCTCGTAACACATCAACAGCTACGTGCACGCAAATTTGAACATGACCAATGTCGTCGTTCTGGACCTGGATTCAAATCCAGCACCTATAGCCATTGCTAACTAAGCTAAGCTTTGTTTGTGCCTTATTGAGACTGGATCACTAGGCATAAAGAGACGTGAAGTATAGACGTTTGCACCAGTATCAGTTATCAATGCAGATCCTGAAAATAAATGACGAAAATGTTTGTACTGAACTGGGAATCCTGTCATAACAGTTACCGTCCCGGGAACTACCCCTAACGACGTTTAATATGGTGTCATTCACAACAAATAAGGTATGCTCATGTTTAAAATTGAAATGCCATCATATAAAGCTGGTGACAGGGATGCGAACCCAGCAACTAATCGGATTGTTAACGAAGTACAGTCTTGCTCAAATGTATCCGAACGACTTGGATTGCATTTCGCCTGATTCCCATGCAACCCACATAACGCAGCTGACTAGCAGGTCCTCTAATCGCTCCTTGATACAGTCGTTTGACTATTGAAAATGGTTCCAACAAGTCACCACTAGAAAACACTGCTCTGTATCGCAATAACTCAGGTTGCAAAGTAATACCACGATACTAAAAATATCAGGGAACACCTCATCACTGATAAGACTGCCCTTAAGGCTTGTAAACTCGCATTTATTGCAATAACTGACATACCTGAAATGTTAGCACTCTCATTATTACGTCAGATAGGTAATGCACGTAGTAAGTTCGTCGTATTCATGATTTCCTCTTCAAAGTAACATACCATACTTGTTATTTAACACAAAATGTCATTAAAAATTTACGTTATTCACGAGCAGCTAGTTGAGAATATATATGAACTTCAAATGACACGACGAACCGCCTCGTTCTGCATATGGATTCAAACCCAGGTCATGCAAACTAAGATTTCGTGACGGACGGAAATTAACAGTCATTCCTGACTAGGCATAAAGAGAGTGATATACCTCGATTTTAGACAGTATCAGTTAACAAATATCAACTTTAAATTACATAACGTAACATTTTTAATGGACGCCAATTCTTACCCAGCATCTATTGTCTCTGTTAACGAACTACGAGAGATGTTAAATACTGTTTCTTCACAAGTAACTTACTTGAAATGCAGTGAGGTAAAGTTTTGTGTTGGACAGGGATTCGAACCCAGAACCTAATCGGATTGTTATCGAAGCACAATCAACTTTGACACATCGGATTTTCTCGGCAGTAGCTAGATGTATTAACTGAAATGACGAGACGAAACATTAATTTTTTCCTTCCCAGGACTCCAACCCGGCACATATCGCTGTTATATTCTAGAGAAAAGGAACGTTAAGTATGAGTTTGTTACACCAGCAGCGACATGTGAGCATGTTTGAACTAGAAATAATATGACGAAGTGTTCAGTGCTGACTGAGAATCGAACGCCAAACATATCGTTGTTGACTACACACAAAGAGACGACACTTACCGAATTTTTCTCCACCAGCAGCTCGGAATAACTTCCTTGAACTTACAGTGATCTCGCAAATAGTTCTGTGTCTCACTGGGAGTCAAAAACGTCAGATATCGTTAGTGTTGACAAAGAATGAAAATGCATTAAAAATATAAATTATTATCCACCAGCAGATAGGTGTTCTCATGTTAGAGCTTGATAATACATAGTGAAAAGTTTAGTGCTGGGCCAGGATTCCAACTCATTCATGCGCAATATGTGGAGATGTTGAGGAATCTGCAGTTTTGAACAAACAACAAGTAGTAGTCGACCTGTATTGTCACGAAGGGATCAAATTCCGCGTTAAGGGCGGTCTGAGTTGCATTCCCAGTTTAGAACCAATTTTATCGACGTACAGAAGCTCAAATAAAAGACGGAATAAGTGTCCTGTGACCATACACAGGGTTTGTTTCGTCACTAGAAATAAATAACTAGTATAAGAAAGGTTACTGGTGATAGAGTTTCTACATGTCGCCACTCCTTACTTTATTGTGGTTCCACCCAACGTTACCTTGGTAGAGAAGGAATATCATGTTTAATGTGATTTTCAGACCACAATGCCATTATACCTTGAAACACGTATGTATTCAGCACCAGCGATGGCGAGCCATAACAGAATCTCTGACCAGAGAGTTATTTATCGTTGCTAGTCTGCGCTTGACCGCGCGAGAGTTCAGTTGCATGTCGGGAGTCGGCAGTAGCAGTTGCGGTCGAGGTGCGAGAGAGTTCAGTTGTACGTAGCGAGTCGCGTGAGCATGTAGTAGCGCGCGAGAGACAGTCGCAGTTGTGTGTGGGGAGTCTGCGGGCGTCGTCATGGGCCTCTGGTCAAGATTCGGGACGAGGTATATTTTTTAAATAAGGTAATGAAGCAGCATTGCGCACATCTGATAATGTAATGTATCTTAACTGTAATTAATTTGTTCAAGAATCGCCCCAATAATAATTTTGTTTTCAAAGCAATTTTTTAAGAAAACAATCATTTGAATTGAAAGAAAGTTTCCCATGCATTTCCTTAAAGAAAAGTTTCACTTCAATTCAAAGTTGCACAGGGCCTAAGATCGACATTTCGGTCTATTTGCGTTTTCATTGTCACTGAGATTTCATTTTTTTATTGAATTGACTTTCATTTTTGTGGGGAGCTTACACTTGGCTCAGATTCCTATTTCTTATTTATTGTCATTGTCTTATAAATTATTTATTTTTGCTGGGAGGTTACACTTGGTTCTATTCTCATTAACATTTAAATATTGTCATTCGAAATTTTTGTGGGGAGGTTACACTAGTGTATCTTGACCAGAGGCCCATGTCGACGCCCGCCGACTCCTCACACACAACTGCGACTGTCTCTCGCGCGCTACTACATGCTCTCGCGACTCGCTACGTACAACTGAACTCTCTCGCAACTCGACCGCAACTGCTACTGCCGACTCCCTACATGCAACTGAACTCTCGCGCGGTCAAGCGCAGACTAGCAACGATAAATAACTCTCTGGTCAGAGATTCTGTTATGGCTCGTCATCGCTGGTGCTGAATACATACGTGTTTCAACCTTCTTCACTTGGCGTAGCCAGAAGAGAATAGAATTTGCCTCTCCCTATCAAAAAACATCGGCAGAAGTTGGAATCGAACCGAGACCATCATCATATGAAACTATCATCAGTCCAACAGACCACCAAACCCTCTCCTCTACGACTGATTTCTCTATCATAACACCGTTGCGGCACACAAGATGAGAATTCTGACACACAGGCTCCCTGTAGTGGTTTGCAGGATGTTCAGCACATTCATTTACTTGGTTGACCGAATCGCCATGAACTAGCTGCCTTGGCTACCCAGTGCATACATTCGACTTTATTTTGTAATCACCGAAATAAAATAACGTAACTGCCACCTACACAGAACTGCCAACAGTGTAGGATGCAGAAATTTAAATAGGAAGTGTTCCTTTCCATTTGAGCTACTCTATTGCGCTATCTGTTTGTTGAAACCATCGTGCAGTGCAAAAGAAATGCTGTAAATGTCTGTCTCTCAGAAATCTATATCCGGCCATATGCATTATCTCACAGCACTGTGGAATGCCGAAGTTCTGGAGGAACTGTTGTTCTCTTCCAGAGGTGCTGTAGCTACGTCACAGCTAGTAGCCTAACGGTAAGTGTCGCGCACTGTTGATAAGACGTCGCATGTTCTATTACATTCGCTAATACAATTTTTTTAAAACGCAATTCTGCTGTCTGCTGAAGTTAACAATGTAATGGAACTTTGAACATAATTCACTTCACTTGTCATCCCAAAATAGTCGCATGTGGAAAAAAGGGTAACTTCTGCGTCATTTTGTTCTTTTCAGGTTTAATAGACGGCCAGGCAGCAGATGCGCTCGAAGCTTTTGTATTATGTATGGGGAGAGCGCATCGAGTCAAAATAGTCAGAAAAGTATTTTCTACATTAGCTGTCGTCTGGTAGTGGCATTTTATTCTTCTTCAAACCTTGTTTGATAGGTTTATCTCAGAACAAGTTTTCTACATGCATGTAATCAATAAACTGCATGTGCACTGTCAGACTGTTACAGATAACATCAGAGAATTCGCATATATCGTTGATTAATTTCTTTCTCATGTTTAGTATTGTTTTAACAACACTAAAAGAAACCTTACGAAAACTGTGCATTATTTTGTAAGAAATGAAATAAAACTACCCACGATAACCTTACGACGAAAGTCTGTTTTAACAAAACTGAGTATCTGCACACAAGCGTGCCTCTATCTGCACGAATTAGTAAAACACTATTCACTTAGATTTCGATTGCGTCTGTGTTTAAATGGTATGCTGTGTCATACTCAACAGGTATGCAAATGTGGCATTTCATAAATAAAGTTACGTATTCCTAGAAACCCAAAATTTGCTTTTCAGCAGCGGTAAGAGGCGTTACCTGTTGTGCAGCATTGTAAGTTTTTCACCATTGCACTATGAGCTGAAAGTATTTTCTTACGATTTGCTTATCGATATTTGATCTGACTGCTTTCAATTCTTACACAGAAGGGATAAAAGCGTTACATTCAGCGAGGCTGGAACCGCGAACCATAACAGTTGCGTTTCCACAAGACAGCACGTTATCACAGAGCTAGCGGATAGATATGGTTCGCGCCTTCCTCTTACGTGGTCAATAGTGGCTAGAACTCGTAAACCGCTATTTACAGGACGAGATTAGTTGCGATTGCCACGTTCAATGGCTTTGCTGGGCTCAAAACCGTAAATTTACAATCTTCTATTACACCTCAAGCGATAACAACTCAGGTTATTCAATGGAAATACACGAGAAATCAAGTGAACTTTGAGGCTTAATTCTGTGCACACCAGGAAGTAACTCGTCGATCACAGAGTTGCCAAACATACCTTGCGTTGTTGCCAAATCTCAGTTACATTGCCAGCAGGAAGAAGACGAACCGATGTGATCCTACAGCGGGCTGGGAAGTGACCATAGCTGGCGCCTCAAAGACGCGACTGCTACGGCCTGGAATACGTAATGCGACTGATTCGTATTTCTGTAACTAGGTTTAGGGACTGGAGCTTAGTTGCTAATAATACTCAGAACTGACTGCTACTAAGCATCATAAATCAGTAACTGTCTTAGTTGTTTTTATATTTCTTTCGTTACTGTACTCAAAACTAAGAAAGTTATTCACGGACGTTTTCGTGCTTCGTCGAGCACAACAAGCAAATAAAAATAAAAAGAGAATGTGTGTGTGTGTGTGTGTGTGTGTGTGTGTGTGTGTGTGTGTGTGTGTGCGTGAGAGAGAGAGAGAGAGAGAGAGAGAGAGAGAAATGGTAAAAAATTGTTGTAAAGAAGTTGAATACTGGTATGTAAAGAAATCTTTCATTAAAATGATTCGTTCCACATCATTACGAAATGTCGTATTCATGATCTATGGAACAAGTATTAATCTAATCTAATCATATTGCTAACTATCCATGAAGAGTCACGAAGTACCGAAATTTTCGCCTATATAAGTAACCAAATCTAAACTTGAAAATAACAGACGACAGTTTTTGTAATAAACCGGGACTCCTATCAAGACCCTTTCATCCCTGTTAACTAACCATGAAAGATGTCTGATATACCTCAATTCAGAAGTAACGAAGTGTGTATGAATTTAAAGATGAAGCGCATGATGTGAAGTTCTGCGACGGAGATACGAACCCAAGACGTAATCGGATTGTTAACTAAGTAAAATCAAATGTTACGTACCGGTTTTTCTTGCCATCTGCTAGGTGTTTAATCTAAAATAAGGACACAAATTTTTGTGCCTGAGCGACAATCGAACCGCACTCCTATCGCTCTTGTCTGTTGTCCACGAATATTGCTTAAGTATCAGTTGCTTATTCACCAACAGTAAGATGTATGCGTGTTTGTCCAGAAATTGTTTGCAACATGAACAGACATGAAAAATGCACGTTAATTTTCACTAGCAGGCCGGTGCGCACGTGATAGGGCTTGAAATGAAATTATGAATATTTTTGTACTGGATCAGGATTCGGACCCACATATTTACCTTTGGAGGAGACCTAGAGAAGACTGCAGTCTTGGGAAAAGGAATTAAATGATTGAACTATACTGTTCCGAGAGATTCAGATCCTCGAAAGAAGAGATACGAATTTCAATCACAGTCCAGCACCAAATTTTTCAACGTCTCTAGTTCAATGAAGTACAAGTAAAATAAGAGCCCTGTTCCTTTAGACGGCTATCAGTTCATCAAATAAAATAAAATTTTCTAATGTAAGTAAGTTTACTGGTGACAGTATTTCTGTTTACCCTGACTTCCGCCTATGTCATTTTCCAACGTAAACCGGCTCTGCCCAGTTTGGAATGAAGGAACGTGATGTTTAATGCGGATTCTGGATTATAACAGCTTTCTCTTGAGGTTGCCAGAGGTAAAGTAAATCTGTTTGTGCCTCTTAAAAGTAAATGCCTGAACACACGCATTGCACTTGTGATATTTCGTTCCACCAGACCATTGTGGCCACATTTCCCAGCCCCAGGGGTGTGCTGTAATGGATGATGTTCTTAGCTTACTAAACTATTCACGGTGGAAAAAAACGCGAGTCTATTAAATGGTTAAGTAGAAGCAAGCTTCTGACGTGGAGATTCTGCTATTCTCATGTCAGCAGGATGTAAAGACTCTTCTAGGCGTCATAGCCTCGATTTGAAGCCATTTTGAAATTTTCACTAATTCAGGAAATTTATTAGTTCCAGAAAATCCGCTGTGAAGTGTGAAGTTACCGGATAATTCGATTATCACCATCATTATTACTATCATTTTCTTCATACCGCTACTGGAACACATGTGCTTGAAGATCATTTAAGTCCTTTTGGTCATTATAGAAGTAGTTGCCCAAGAACAAGTTCTTTCCCTGTCTACGGAATCCTTTTCATGTTAATATCAAACATCAGCAATTACTCGTAGACCACATTAAAACTAAAGTAATTGATGAAGACGTTACTTGATAACGAAAACGCGCTGCCTTTCTTCATTTACTTGCGCCTAGAAATGGCTGTCGAATACTGCCAAACCAAAAGCCAAGGGATCTTACGGCCTTCCAATATACGTCGCTGTCGGTTCTTCCATATGATTTGGTCGACGTGACCTGTTTCAAGTTGTGTATGACACAGAATGTTTTAGAAAATCAATTGTTTTCCTTTGCAATAAACAGAAAGATTTTCATTCGAAGCCATCCAAGTCCAAAATTTTCGCAATATTACTTCAAATTTAATATTCGCTTCCATAATGTAAGGAAAGTATTTCACAGTTGCAAAACCCGCATCCGACTCACTGTCCTTACACTTAGTCGCTGGCCATAAATTCCAGCTCAAAGTGACGTCAGTTTAAGTAACCTAAGGTAGCAAAGACTGTTCGCCACTGCTCTTTCTCACCGGAAAATATGCAATTCACTCATTGGACTCCATAAGTACATTGTAACAGTAATTTCTGTGTGTATGCAATACATACGGATTGTAGAATTTAGTGGTGCTCTCTCTTCCACTTCTGTGTACAATATGCCTGACCTAAACGGGCCATTTATCAATACAGGCCGTGGGCGGTGCAACGTCTTATTGACAACAGTAATGTGCTTATACTGACAACCTCATTGTTCGTTTTACCCGATTTTGCAATCATTTAAGTAAAACAACATGACCTTCGAGTGGGAGACATTTCGTCCCCCTTTTCCTTCTGCGAAATTTGTCACTAAGCTTTTTGCCTTCGAACCAGCGAAATGCGGCAGAGTACGGCTGGTAAACGATTTACAAACCACGATTTAGTGCCGTTAACACGATTTCTTTAAACATTGGCGTAGCTGAAGGAATTTTGTTTCTTCTTAAATCGTCTTATGCAGCAACGTTCACAGATATCTCAAATAGGAAAAGCTCTTTATCCAGGTACGAAGGTTGTAAAACAAACTTCCCACAGTTTGTGTCAGGTTGATCTTTTCGACTGATAGCACTGCGCAAGTATTTTGTCTAAGAGGTATTAAAGTAGTGTTCCTGTAGCTGTGGGAATCATTGGTAGAAAACGAGTTTCACACCAATGGGTACAGTACTGATAAATATTCAAAATGATTATCAACCTAAGTCTGCGTTCATCCACAAACAGAGGCGTATTTGTAATATTGAAGCTAGACTAGGTATCCTTGTCTTTCTTGAGTGGGCATTGGAAGGCGTTTACACACACGTATACGAGGGTAATCCCAAAGGTAAGGTCTCCTAAGGGTCATGCAAGTGCCAACGCAGGCACAAACGAGAGATCCTTAATTTTAATGGCAAGCAGAAACCACAGTGTTTGCTGCATGGTGGCAAGGTGATAAAGAGCAAGACTATGGATACGAAGGTCTCAGGTTCGATCCATCACCAGTCCCACGATTTTTATGTACCGTTTTACACATATTTCCCCTGGGGCAGTGTTTGTTGATGTGAAAAATGCCGAGTTGCACTGTGGTCCGAAAGCCACGTAAAACTGTAGGTTCCCCTGTTAACTGGCTAGGTAAGTCAACTCAAAGGTCGGACGAAAGCAACAGCATACCACCTCCACTCTTGCGACTGGTGACTGCTTTACTTTCTATGGGTTCCAAAACTAATGATCTTCGGGTTATTAACATTTTTGTGCTTTCATGCTGTAGCTTTGATACCAGTAAACGTAAGTAACCGGCCGATCACTGTCACCGTTCGAGTTGTCAGAGTGGTAGACGACGATGCTGTCGTCCCCAGTTACAATTTTGGTCATGGCTATGTTTCAGTCGAATACCTCTATGGGCCTTTCTGCGTATTTCAAGATATACTTTTATACACTTGGTACGCTTCCAAATTGATATCTGATACAGCTGTATTTAGCAACATGAATCAGATATGTTTTCCGTGCAATATATCGGACAACACGTCAGTGCAGCGAGATTTCGTTTATGTGTTGCGCATGGTGCAAGAAATATTTGTGTTTTGCTTGCTTGTGTGATAGGTTTCACCCCACTGAATGCGAACAAACTCACGAATAGACTGTCAATAACTGGAAATACGCAATAACACACTTTAAAAGTTGTATTTTTGCAGTATTATCCCGATGAAAATAACTGTAAACAGGTTATATGCCTACTTGCTTATTATCGCGCTTCTCGATGCTTTCCTCAAAAAATTAAAATAAAAATAAAGAGAGAGAGAGACAGAGAGAGAAAACAGAAATGTATTTCAAATATCAGCTCAGTGACGCCATGTTCGTCTCGTGATGTATGTAAAGAAAGGATAGTTGATAGGTTATATATCGTTGTAGTAGCGATATGTATGGCTACAGGGTTCTTTGTTTTCTCTCTGCAAACAACTAGAACAGAATTCAGTAACAAAGTGGTAAGAACACCTACTCAGTGCGCCAAACAAACACTCATCCATTCTTAGTTATTTTGTTAATCGTCTGTAATGCAGTAAACATCCTTGATTATGGATTTGTAATTACTACCATTGTTATTGTTATTCGTCACCCCACAACAGCTTTCCTATCACTCATTGCCGCCGATGCACGTAGCGAATGCATCAGGATGAATGGAATGTGGGATGCTTCGTCACGGAGAATATACACATTTGTCTCGGCGTCTTGTGTCAGGGTAATATGAAAATCTCAATAAGAAAAGATGACAATAACACCCAACTATTTCTGTCCACTTAACACCATGACGACAGACAAATTGGCGTCTCACTGTATTTTGATTATAATTCGTTAGCCTTTTTGCGACCTCATTTTAATACCTCGTGGGAGCAGGCATAATATTTTGCTTTTTGAACACCGAACAATAACACACAAAGATAGTAGATGGAAGGATACAAAGAAAAAATCAGACTCATGGGTGTGGATCCAGTTCATCATAAGAAGACTAAACAAGAGGGAAACATTACGAAAGCAATGAATACGCTGGTTAGTATACATTATTTGTATAGATCTGAAGATGAAAAAGCGCAGATCTGCACTGTGCCCGCATCTGCACTTTAGTTTCTGTCTTAATGGGCATAATTTTTAGTTTCTTCTCTTCTGAATTATCAAATGAATTGATTTTACGTGTTACGGAATAATTAGGTAACTGTGTTTCTTACAGCTTCCATTCACACCAACATTTTTCTACATTCTCGTGCAATTCATGAAATTCTACTTGTATGATCACAAGACTGCACATAGATGCAATCGATTTCGAGGTGCAAAGTGTTTGTTATCTTACTTTTCGTGACAGGTTGGCAAAGTTGATTTCCAAAGACTTTTTATTGTACGGAAATAATCTTTTGTAACAAAGTAACAAGGTAAGTGTTTTATTCGTATATATTTTGTGGGAAACTGTAATCGTGATGGAAAATTACACACCTGAATGTTTGACACAGCTGGTAGGAGAAAACGCTGCATATTAACCAACCCCCGCGCTTCCTCTCCGTATCTCCCTAAGACACAAGCACAGGATTCTCCTCCTATAACGCTACAGAGCTGTTCCTAGCACAGCTGAGAATTGGCAACATCGTCACAAACATTTGGCAACACTGTGACAGTGCAATCACTTCCGCGTATGGTACTGAACTGACTCGCTAAATTCACTTGATATTCCCTTTCCATTTGAATGACTCGTGGTAGATAATCCTCATGTAAACTTAGGCACTGAGACAGAAATTTCAATTTTTTGGCTACAGAAATGCTATTCTTCACATAAGTGACAACTTTTACTACCTTTCACGATGCGTTATGAGGCTGAGCGACCAATACCATGACGAGAGTGGCGTACTGGCAGCAGTGTGTCCGTAGCCCCGTGGTACCGCCCGTGTCTCGTGTTCCAACGGTTAAGAAAATCGTCAGATCTAACCGTGGTAGGGGCATCGCGTGCGAGCTTTTTTTGTGTATTATTTCATGGAGCTGCGAATTCCCAGAAAAAATTCTGTAACAAAATCAGAAGTAAACCTTTACACATCAAATCCTCTTGGCAGCTCGACTCAGTAAGTTGTGTTAATGGTCGTAGATCTCGGCTTTCAGACTGCCAAATTGCAATACAATACAAGCGTCTCTGAAGAAATTCGAATCGACCGTCAACGATACGAAATTCAACAATGTTCTTCACTTAAGACTCCCATGCCAGGGTGATAAGTATGAAGGTAATAAATTGATTAGGAAATCGCAAGAAAATACTTTCAGCTCAAAGTACAATGGTGAAAAACTTACAATGCTGCACAACAGGTAACGCCTCTTACCGCTGCTGAAAAGCAAATTTTGGGTTTCTAGGAATACGTAACTTTATTTATGAAATGCCACATTTGCATACCTGTTGAGTATGACACAGCATACCATTTAAACACAGACCCAATTGAAATCTAAGTGAGTAGTATTTTACTAATTCGTGCAGATAGAGGCACGCTTGTGTACAGATACTCAGTTCTGTTAAACAGACTTTCGTCGGAGGGTTATCGCGGGTAGTTTTATTTCATTTCTTACAATACAGTGCACAGTTTACGAAAGGTTTCTTTTAGTGTTGTTAAAACAATACTAAACATGAGAGAGAAATTAATCATCAACGATATATGCAAATTCTCTGATGTTATCTATAACAGTCTGACAATGCACATGCAGTTTATTGATTACATGCATGTACAAAACTTGTTCTGAGTTAAAGCTGCCAAACAAGGTTTGAAGAAGAATAAAATGCCACTACCAGACGACAGCTAATGTAGAAAATACTTTTCTGACTATTTTGGCACGATGCGCTCCCCCCTTCATAATACAAAGAACAAAATGACGCAATAGTTAGTCTTTTTTCCACATGCGACTATTTTGGGTTGAGAAGTGAAGAGAAATTATGTTCAAAGTTCCATTACATTGTTAACTTCAGCAGACAGCGGAATTGCGTTTAAAAAAAAAATGTATTAGTGAATGTAATAGAACACGCGACGTCGTATCAACAGTGCGCGACGCTTACCGTTACGCAACTAGCTGTGAAGTAGCTACAGCACCTCTGGAAGTGAACAACAGTTCCTCCAGAACTTCGGCATTCCACAGTGCTGTGAGATAATGCATATGGCCGGATATAGACTTCTGAGAGACAGACAGTTACAGCATTTCTTTTGCAGTGCACGATGGTTTCAACAAACAGATAGCGCAATAGAGTAGCTCAAATGGAAAGGAACACTTCCTATTTAAATTTCTGCATCCTACACTGTTGGCACTTCTGTGTAGGTGGCAGTTACGTTATTTTATTTCGGTGATTACAAAATAGAGTCGAATGTATGCACTGGGTAGCCAAGGCAGCTAGTTCATGGCGATTCGGTCAACCAAGCAAATGAATGTACTGAACATCCTGCAAACCACTACAGGGAGCCTGTGTGTCACAATTCTCATCTTGTGTGCTGCAACGGTGTTATGATAGAGAAATCAGTCGTAGAGGAGAGGGTTTGGTGGTCTGTTGGACTGATGCTAGTTTCATATGATGATGGTCTCGGTTCGATTCCAACTTCTGCCGATGTTTTTTGATAGGGAGAGACAAATTCTATTCTCTTCTGGCTACGCCAAGTGAAGAAGTTATAATGGCATTGTGGTCTGAAAATCACATTAAACATGATATTCCTTCTCTCCCAAGGTAACGTTGGGTGGAACCACAATAAAGTAAGGAGTGGCGACATGTAGAAACTCTATCACCAGTACCGAGCGAGGTGGCGCAGTGGTTAGCACACTGGACTCGCATTCGGGAGGACGACGGTTCAATCCCGCGTCCGGCCGTCCTGATTTAGGTTTTCCGTGATTTCCCTAAATCGCTCCAGGCAAATGCCGGGATGGTTCCTTTGCAAGGGCACAGCCGACTTCCTTCCCCGTCCTTCCCTAATCCGATGAGACCGATGACCTCGCAGTTTGGTCTCTTCCCCCAAAACAACCAACCAATCTATCACCAGTAACCTTTCTTATACTAGTTATTTATTTCTAGTGACGAAACAAACCCTGTGTATGGTCAGAGGACACTTATTCCGTCTTTTCTTTGAGCTTCTATATGTCGATAAAATTGGTTCTGAACTGGGAATGCAACTCAGACCGCCCTTAACGCGGAATTTGATCCCTTCGTGACAATACAGGTCGACTACTACTTGTTGTTTGTTCAAAACTGCAGATTCCTCAACATCTCCGCATATTGCGCATGAATGGGTTGGAATCCTGGCTCAGCACTAAACTTTTCACTATGTATTATCAAGCTCTAACATGAGAACACCTATCTGCTGGTGGATAATAATTTATATTTTTAATGCATTTTCATTCTTTGTCAACACTAACGATATCTGACGTTTTTGACTCCCAGTGAGACACAGAACTATTTGCGAGATCACTGTAAGTTCAAGGATGTTATTCCGAGCTGCTGGTGGAGAAAAATTCGGTAAGTGTCGTCTCTTTGTGTGTAGTCAACAACGATATATTTGGCGTTCGATTCTCAGTCAGCACTGGACACTTCGTCATATTATTTCTAGTTCAAACATGCTCACATGTCGCTGCTGGTGTAACAAACCCATACTTAACGTTCCTTTTCTCTAGAATATAACAGCCATATGTGCCGGGTTGTAGTCCTGGGAAGGAAAAATTGTGTTTCGTCTCGTCATTTCATTTAATACATCTAGATACTGCCGAGAAAATCCGATATGTCAAAGTTGATTGTGCTTCGATAACAATCCGATTAGGTTCTGGGTTCGAATCCCTGTCCAACACAAAGCTTTACCTCACTGCATTTCAAGTAAGTTACTGGTGAAGTAGCAATATTTAACATCTCTCGTAGTTCGTTAACAGAGACAATAGATGCTGGGTAGGTATTGGCGTCCGTTAAAAATGTTACGTTATGTAATTTAAAGTTGATATTTGTTAACTGATATTGTCGAAAAATGAGATATATCACTCTCTTTATGCCTAGTCAGGAATGGCTGTTAATTTCCGTCAGCCACGAAATCTTAGCCTGCATGATTGGTTCAAATGGCTGTGAGCACTATGGGACTCAACATCTGAGATCATCAGTCCCCTAGAACCTAGAACTACTTAAACCTAACTAACCTAAGGACATCACACACATCCATGCCCGAGGCAGGATTCGAACCTGCAACCGTAGCAGTCACGCGGTTCCGGACTGAAGTGCCTAGAACCGCTTTGCCACCGTGGCCTAGCTTACATGACCTGGGTTTGAATCCATATGCAGAACGAGGCGGTTCGTCGTGTCATTTGAAGTACATACATGTTCTCAACTAGCTGTTCGTGAATAATGTAAAATTTTAATGACATTTTGTGTTAAATAACATGTATGGTATGTTACTTTGAAGAGGAAATCATGAATACGACGAACTTACTACGTGCATTACCTATCTGACGTAATAATGAGAGTGCTAACATTTCAGGTATGTCATTTATTGCAATAAATGTGAGCTTACAAGCCTTAAGGACAGTCTTATCAGTGATGAGGTGTTCCCTGATATTTTTAGTATCGTGGTTTTACTTTACATCTTGAGTTATTGCGATACAGAGCAGTGTTTTCTAGTAGTGATTTGTTGGAACCATTTTCAATAGTCAAACGACTGTACCAAGGAGCAATTAGAGGACCTGCTAGACAGCTGCGTTATGTAGGTCGCATGGGAATCAGGTGAAATGCAATTCAAGTCGTTCGGATACTTTTGATCACGACTGTACATAAAATCAGAAGTTAAATATCAAATGTTTTCACCAATAGCGAAATGCTGCAACCTTAATTGACGATAGAACTGTATTTGCCTGACTGGGATTCGAACCCAGCATCTAGCACCGTCGTTTTCTAGCCAGGAACAGACGATAAATAACTATTGTTGGTTCACCAGTAGCGAGATGGGCGCATGTTTAGCTAGACATCAGGCGACGAAAAGTTCTGTGCTGAATGGAATTCAAACCCCGCACACGTGGTCACGAATAAACTTTAACTATCAAATTCTTTTCCAATAATAGCTAGGAATTGCATGTTTGTACTTTCAATGATGTGATGGAAAATACTCTGCTGGCTAGAAGTTGAATCCACAACATGTCGTCGTTGGTGATCACAACGAACACAACGTCAAACCCAAATCCGTTTTCACCAGCAGGATGGAGAGGAATGTTTGAACTTGAAAAGATGTAAGGAAACGTTTGATCTTGTAATGTTGTGATAAAAAGCTCATCATGTGGCTGTGAGTTGAAACGAACACGTTACAGCTGACAACGCACGAAGAGACGTTGAAAATGCAACTATTTTTCACCAGCAGTTCGGAGTGCACATGCTAGGGCTTGAAATAATGAATATTTTGTGCTGATCAGGATTCGAAACCAGATAGGTGCCTTTCGAGGACGTCTAGAAGAGTTTGCAGTCTTCGGGAACACAGTGAAATCGAATTCTAATCCCAGTCCAGCACCACAATTTTCAACGTCTCAGTTTCAAATAAAGTAAGAGCCTTGTGAACTTGCATGGTCATTGGTTCATTAAATAAAATACGTTTTCTAGTTTACGACGGCTTGCTGGTGACAGAGTCTCTGCCTTACGGTGTTTCTCCATCTGTCACAGCTCAAACGAATGCCCAGTCGGCAGCGAAGGGATGTTATCTTTACTGCCGATATCGAACTACGGAGCTTACTGGCGTTCTGCACTTGGGGTTACTAGGGGTGAAGGAGAACTACTTGTGTGAGTTAAAAATCTACACCTGACGTGAGATGTGAACCTACGCGTTTTACACATCAATACAAAATTAATCCACCAGACCACAGAACCCCCTGCCAAGCACTTAATTATGAATTGCAGAGTATTGATTTAGATGTAGATGCAGATGTCAAGGGACGCGTAACAGGAAGGAAGCCGGGATCTGGGAATGGATAGAAGTGCAGAAGTGCAAAATATAAGCGTGAAATGCTTGCAATGTATTGCTTACTTAGATGTGTGCCACAGTTCGTTTTATCTTAGGACCGAGAGATAAGGACGGACTGTTCTCAGAACGAAGAATAGGTTATAGGGAAGGGGAGATCAAAGAATACGGTTTCATAGGTGGTGAGAGGAATGATAAGGAGTAAAGACAGCAGCAATTAAAAGAGAAAATGTAGCGTCATTGGAAACCGCTAGATTTGTTTACAAAGTTTTGGGGGAGTGTAATATGAGGGCACTTGCGGCGATAGTGTCAGAGAGAGAGAGTGCGAGAGAATAGAAGAGATATTAACAACGAGTAAACATAAATGTTCAAATGTGTGTGAAATCTTATGGGACTTAACTGCTAAGGTCATCATTCCCTAATCTTACACACTACTTAACCTAAATTATCCTAAGGCCAAACACAGACACCCGTGCCCAAGGGAGGACTCGAACCTCCGCCGGGAGCAGCCCCACAGTCTATGACTGCAGCGCCTCAGACCGCTCGGCTGATCCCGCGCGGCGAGTAAACATAATATGAAACCGTTGGCGTATTGTGTGGAGGACGGAAGGTGTATTCATGGATGGAGGGGAAGAGAGAGACGTATTTGAAATAACGAAAACTACTGTGACAGAGTCCATGTACACTGATTAGTTTGTAAGTATGTAGACAGGGTATAAATGAAATCAAAATAGAATACTTAACAAACTGTATATTCAAAAGAAATCCACTTGAATTAAAAGGCCAACTCAAAGGAAAGCTAACCCATATTGTATCTTTTCTGTTGCCACGCGATCTTCTACTATCTCCCAATGAGGAAAAATGACGAAAAAGAAGACATAACAAAACATTTTAAGAACTCTAATATTTTATCCAGAGTCCTTCATTATTTTGTACTTCTATCACGCGTCTTGATATAGAATGTATAAGCCGTCGGACGCAACAGCCTGAAGAAGCAATTTCCTCCCGGGCTTTCAGGACGCAGTCCCAAAGAGCGTCTGCAGTAGTTGGTTGGTTTCGTGGCCAGTTCTCTGTTAATGTTCTGGCGACGTCAGCCCACATGTTTTCCATGGAGTTCATATCAGCCGCCCGTGGCGACCAGTCCATGACGTTGACGCCAATCGTGGAGAGCCGCTGCTGAACAAATGCAGACTTGTGAATGGGAGAATGCTCCTCTTTCAATGTGACGTCCCCTTCTGCGTACAGCATTCGCACTGACGGATGCATCACATTTTCCAATATGTGGGCATACTGAACGCTGTCCAGAGTTCCTTCTATCCTGTGAAGAATTCCCGCCCCTCTCGCAGAATTCCAACCCCAGCGGGTAACAGACAGCCGGCCGCTTCTTCTCGTCGTAGTTACATATTCGCGTCGATGGCGAGTCCCTTGCGGCCTGTAAACGATTCTTGGACCGTCGTTATTGGTGGAAAACACCTTCTCATCAGTGAAAATGACGTTGTCCCACGACGCCCTCAGATGGAGCTCCGCAAATGCTAGCCGGTATAAAACGTTGTCTTCGCTGAGCTCTTGTTTCACGGCGGATCGTCGTGCATGCAGTCCAGCGTCCCTCAGCCTTCGGCAAATCGTGTCACTGGAGCCGGGGAAGTTGGTCTCCCGCCGCAACTGCTTCGCGTTCAGAAAGGGATTTTCTCTGTTCCTAGACACTAGGTCCCTGTCTTCCTGCTGTGAGATCACTGACTTCCTGCCTGAGCCAGGAGCCCTGTTGGTGGTGCCTCTTTCAAGGCAGATCCTCCACCATCTCGTTGCAGTGGTATGTGGTATGCCATACCGTCTGCCAGCTTCTCTGATGGAACATCCTCCTTCCTCAATGAGAGCGACGACTCTACCTCGGCCGGCCGGAGTGGCCGAGCGGTTCTAGGCGCTTCAGTCTGGAACCGCGCGACCGCTACGTCGCAGGTTCGAATCCTACCTCGGGCATGGATGTGTGTGATGTCCTTAGGTTAGTTAGGTTTAAGTAGTTCTAAGTTCTAGGGGACTGATGACCTCAGATATAAAGTCCCATAGTGCTCAGAGCCATTTGAACCATTTTTTGACTCTACCTCGAATAGACCTCTCCCAGTGAGCCATTACGGCAGACAGCCTGATGTGTATTTTTTTTTTTTTTTCTTTATTGTGATTTTAACACCTTATACAAAGGCGGGCTGCCAGCAGCACAATACGCCGCTCTTCAGCCTTGAGTGCTACAACAAGTAGTACATAAAGGTGGCACAGAGTAGACTGTAAAAACGGTGGGCAAAAAAAATGTAGACACTAAAAATCGAAAAAACATGTAGCCGTTCACGCTGGACGAGAAACATCACTAACACTGGGCGACACGATGCACAGAACATGGATGATGGCGACGGCACGTGAACGGTGGGGGCGTGACGGCGAACAACACTACACACAAACGAAGGCACACACACGAAACACTGACGGCGATGATCTCCGGCGCGCGAATGTTCACTGAGCGTGTACGAGTCCGGGGACCTGCCAAGAGAGGAGGTGGAGGAGGAGGAATGGGAAGGGGAATGGGAGAGGGGCGAGCAGAGATGCCATGGGCAAAGGAGAGAGGGGGAGGGAGGAAGGGGGAGGGGAAGCCCGGTGGAGAGGGGAGGAGGGAGGGGGGAAAGGAAAGAGGAGGGAAGGGAAGGGAGGGAGGGAGGGTGCCTAAAGGAGAGGACACAGGAGGTGGGGGGGAGGATCAAAGTTGATAAGAGGGGTAGATGGAGGGGACGAGAACATCATCAGGGAGGGGGAGCTGGCGGAAGCCACCTTGGGAGAGGGTAAGGAGGGTGGAGAGATGGAGACCGGGTGGGATGTGGGAATACAGGTGCGGCAGTGGGCGGGGGTGGGAGAGGATCGGGGACACGAGCGGGTGAGGAGGATCAAGTTTACGGGAGGTGTACAGGATCCGTATCCTTTCAAGGAAAAGGAGGAGGTGGGGGAAGGGGATGAGATCATACAGGATCCGCGTGGGGGAGGGGAGACGGATGCGATAGGCAAGGCGGAGAGCATGGCGTTCAAGGATTTGGAGGGATTTATAGAAGGTAGGGGGGGGGCGGAGATCCAGGCTGGATGGGCGTAACAAAGGATAGGGCGGATGAGGGATTTATAGGTGTGGAGGATTGTGGAGGGGTCCAGACCCCACGTGCGGCCGGAAAGGAGCTTGAGGAGACGGAGTCGGGAATGTGCCTTGGCTTGGATCGTCTGGAGATGGGGAGTCCAGGAGAGGCGACGGTCGAGGGTGACGCCAAGGTACTTAAGGGTGGGAGTGAGGGCGATAGGGCGGCCATAGACGGTGAGATAGAAATCAAGGAGGCGGAAGGAAGGGGTGGTTTTGCCTACAATGATCGCCTGGGTTTTGGAGGGATTGACCTTGAGCAACCACTGGTTGCACCAAGCGGTGAACCGGTCAAGATGGGATTGGAGAAGGCGTTGGGTGCGTTGCAGGGTGGGGGCAAGGGCGAGGAACGCGGTGTCATCGACAAACTGGAGGAGGTGGACGGGGGGCGACGGCAGCGGCATGTCCGCCGTGTACAAAAGGTACAGAAGGGGGGAGAGGACGGAGCCTTGGGGCACACCAGCGGAGGGGAAAAAGGTGTAGGAATCGGTGTTATGGATGGTGACATAGGAGATGTGTATTTTTGCTTGCCGCTCTTATACTGATTCCAGGAGAGGAGGTAAACATATTTACGTCAAACGGAGCGGCATGCGGCGCAGCCGTGCTAACTCGTCCCGGGCTGTTGGCCTACCAACGCCACCGCCAGCTCGCTCACTTGCGTCTCGCCTCGGCCAGGCTGGTTGGCCTGTAGCTCGCGAGCCGCGGCTAGTACAGACCCGGGCCGCATGGCCGCGATCACCCCTTGAAGGATCAAAAGTTACACCTAACCTACCCAAGTCTGTGTAGTACAAACTAACGCAGCTACAGCTATTATGCTATAACATGTGCAGGCACACCTACAGTTGACGATTTATTCAAATATTTGACGAACAATACTTTCAAAAATACATTCATTTTAAACATAGCTACCACAAAATATTTTACCTAGCTAGCAATAGCATGATGCAGGAAACTATACTTTCTTGTACAGTGTGTAAAGTTTTAGATGGCAGACCTGTCCCTAGTCATGAATCGGTAGAAGTCGGTAAACGTCGGGAGGCTCCGGTAGGCACGCAGTTTCGACTGCTGCCAACATTACGTAGCTGACTGTGTTGTACAAGGTAGCCATTGTCGTCTGCTTCGTTATTGTTTTGCGCTGTACTGTTCTGCGTGTTTTTATCGCCCAGTTGTGCTAAACATTATCAAAATGAGTGAAGAGGCGGTTGCTGGCCCATCTCGGGAGTCGCCAACAACCCCTACCGCTAGGGCTACGGTTAGAAGGAAACCAGTATTACGTAGCGATGCTCGCAAAATTATATTGCGTGTGATTGAATGCTGCGAAAGGGAAAGGGAGCAGAAAAAATTGCTTCCATTACTCTTTTCGGGCGTTCCGAGAACAACTCACCAAAGTTTCACTGCAATCGGATGAATGGTTTGTGAGCGCATAGTAGACAAACATACATTTGAAACTTCCTGGCAGATTAAAACTGTGTGCCCGACCGAGACTCGAACTCGGGACCTTTGCCTTTCGCGGGCAAGTGCTCTACCATCTGAGCTACCGAAGCACGACTCACGCCCGGTACTCACAGCTTTACTTCTGCCAGTATCTCGTCTCCTACCTTCCAAACTTTACAGCTGTGAGTACCGGGCGTGAGTCGTGCTTCGGTAGCTCAGATGGTAGAGCACTTGCCCGCGAAAGGCAAAGGTCCCGAGTTCGAGTCCCGGTCGGGCACACAGTTTTAATCTGCCAGGAAGTTTCATATCAGCGCACACTCCGCTGCAGAGCGAAAATCTCATTCTGGATGTATATACACTCCTGGAAATTGAAATAAGAACACCGTGAATTCATTGTCCCAGGAAGGGGAAACTTTATTCACACATTCCTGGGGTCAGATACATCACATGATCACACTGACAGAACCACAGGCACATAGACACAGGCAACAGAGCATGCACAATGTCGGCACTAGTACAGTGTATATCCACCTTTCGCAGCAATGCAGGCTGCTATTCTCCCATGGAGACGATCGTAGAGATGCTGGATGTAGTCCTGTGGAACGGCTTGCCATGCCATTTCCACCTGGCGCCTCAGTTGGACCAGCGTTCGTGCTGGACGTGCAGACCGCGTGAGACGACGCTTCATCCAGTCCCAAACATGCTCAATGGGGGACAGATCCGGAGATCTTGCTGGCCAGGGTAGTTGACTTACACCTTCTAGAGCACGTTGGGTGGCACGGGATACATGCGGACGTGCATTGTCCTGTTGGAACAGCAAGTTCCCTTGCCGGTCTAGGAATGGTAGAACGATGGGTTCGATGACGGTTTGGATGTACCGTGCTCTATTCAGTGTCCCCTCGGCGATCACCAGTGGTGTACGGCCAGTGTAGGAGATCGCTCCCCACACCATGATGCCGGGTGTTGGCCCTGTGTGCCTCGGTCGTATGCAGTCCTGATTGTGGCGCTCACCTGCACGGCGCCAAACACGCATACGACCATCATTGGCACCAAGGCAGAAGCGACTCTCATCGCTGAAGACGACACGTCTCCATTCGTCCCTCCATTCACGCCTGTCGCGACACCACTGGAGGCGGGCTGCACGATGTTGGGGCGTGAGCGGAAGACGGCCTAACGGTGTGCGGGACCGTAGCCCCGCTTCATGGAGACGGTTGCGAATGGTCCTCGCCGATACCCCAGGAGCAACAGTGTCCCTAATTTGCTGGGAAGTGGCGGTGCGGTCCCCTACGGCACTGCGTAGGATCCTACGGTCTTGGCGTGCATCCGTGCGTCGCTGCGGTCCGGTCCCAGGTCGACGGGCACGTGCACCTACCGCCGACCACTGGCGACAACATCGATGTACTGTGGAGACCTCACGCCCCACGTGTTGAGCAATTCGGCGGTACGTCCACCCAGCCTCCCGCATGCCCACTATACGCCCTCGCTCAAAGTCCGTCAACTGCACATACGGTTCACGTCCACGCTGTCGCGGCATGCTACCAGTGTTAAAGACTGCGATGGAGCTCCGTATGCCACGGCAAACTGGCTGACACTGCCGGCGGCGGTGCACAAATGCTGCGCAGCTAGCGCCATTCGACGGCCAACACCGCGGTTCCTGGTGTGTCCGCTGTGCCGTGCGTGTGATCATTGCTTGTACAGCCCTCTCGCAGTGTCCGGAGCAAGTATGGTGGGTCTGACACACCGGTGTCAATGTGTTCTTTTTTCCATTTCCAGGAGTATATATATATATATATATATATATATATATATATATATATATATATATATATATATATTTTAATATACATGACGATTTCAGTTTCGTTTACGAACCACATTAAAGCGAGTTTTACTTCCAAGTCTTTCGTCTGCTTTCGTGTAAGCATGACGCGCAATTTGTAGTGCCAGCACTGCAACTGGTAGGCGTGCCTTGTCGTCCGCCCCCCCCCCCTCCTCCCGCCCCAACGGCTCCTCACCCCTCGCCAGCCTATGCTTGCTTCCTCCTCTCCCCGCACTCCCCTCACAACTCTTCCGTCTTTCAGTTAACACACTGTAAGCGCTGTGCATTAGATGTAGCCTTAAGAAAACCTGTATTCAACCATGACAACTAAGCGGAATGTAAAAGTAAACAGGTTTGGCGGCAGCTTCTCCAAATAATAGTATATACTTAGTATATAATACACGTTTTGAGTACTTATAGCATGTACTCAGTGTCTCTGAAACAATACGTGCTGCATGACGGAAATTACTTTCTGCTGAGGCACTTCATTTACATCTCAATGATACACGACTACTAGAGAACATTACTCTTTACGGCAGTCAATCCACTTGTAAATTAACATCATGATATCACAGATAGGCAGCACGTTACTAGGGATGAGTAAGGCCTTAAGGTTTGCAACTAAACATGCTACTCCTAGCTACTACTGAATATGAAGTTGATTATTAACATGTCTTCATAACCATGTGTGCGGCGTTCGACTCTCAGTCAGCATAGACGCTTTCGTCACCTTATTACAAGTTAAACGTGTGCACATCTCTCTGATGTTGGACCAACATTGGACATTTCTCCTCTGTTCCTGGTTAGAAAACGACGGCGGTAGGCGCCGGGTTCGAATCCCGGTCCCGCAATACAACTTCAGTCGTCATTTAAGGTTCCAACCCCACTACTGGTGACAAGCTGTGATATCTACATTCTGATTTTACATACTTATTCAACAATCCGATTAGGTGCTGGGTTCGCATCCTTGTCCCCAGAATTACATGATGGCATTTCAATTTTAAACGTGTGCATCCTTTATTCCTTGACAATGAAACACTATACAGCGTCTTTGGAGGTTAATTACCAAGAAGGTAATTGTCATGTTAGGCTTCCTGCTTTCGTACAAACATTATCGTCATTTACGCTCAAGTTGAGAATTGATAACTGATACAGGTGCAAATGTCAATATTTGACGTCTCTTTCTGCCTAGTGATCGAGTCTCGATAAGGCACAAAGCTTTGCTTGGTTAACAATGGCTTTACGTTCTGGGTTTGCATCCGGATCCAGAACGAAAACGTTGGTCATGTCATTTGAGTACAACTTAGTGTACAAGTAACTGTTGATGAGTAATGTGAACAATGATATTACTTGTGATTCGCTGTTAATGTTGGGATTTCCGTAGAGTGATTGCCGCCGTTAATCACGTTTTTTTTTAACTGCTTAGTATTACATAAAGTTGATGCGAAACCACTCCCTGTTAAATGTTGAACGACGTTCAGCATGTGTTGGGTAAACCTTTTAGACAGCAAAGAACTTGTTTCAAATTGCCATACAACTTTATAAATCCATATACTGTCTCAAAGTATTTGTATGGAGTGTAGCCATGTATGGAAGTGAAACATGGACGATAACCAGTTTGGACAAGAAGAGAATAGAAGCTTTCGAAATGTGGTGCTACAGAAGAATGCTGAAGATAAGGTGGGTAGATCACGTAACTAATGAGGAGGTATTGAATAGGATTGGGGAGAAGAGAAGTTTGTGGCACAATTGGACTAGAAGAAGGGATCGGTTGGTAGGACATGTTTTGAGGCATCGAGGGATCACAAATTTAGCATTGGAGGGCACCGTGGAGGGTAAAAATCGTAGAGGGAGACCAAGAGATGAATACACTAAGCAGATTCAGAAGGATGTAGGTTGCAGTAGGTACTGGGAGATGAAGATGTTTGCACAGGATAGAGTAGCATGGAGAGCTGCATCAAACCAGTCTCAGGACTGAAGACCACAACAACAACAACTGTCTCAAATATTTAATTGTGCCTAAGGATTACTGAACAATTTATGTGACAAAACTAGTTGTCCCATAACATGTGAAATGTCACTTATTGTAATTAAGTTTAGTTTACAAACGTTAAGGACTGTCTGATCTCTTCTGTACTATCGTGGTGTTACTTTACATCTGGACGGACTGTCATAAAGACTGGTGTTCTCTAGTAGTCTCTAGCGGTACCCATTGTGTATCTTACAACGACTGTACTGTGGAGGGTTGCGACTATGAGCACCACAGATATGCTATGTTGGTTGCATACATTCAGGTGCGGCCTACACGGAATTCAGGGGTGACCCACTTTTTTTGCTGTCAAGTGTACATGGTGAGCAATATTTGCTTGGTTAACACTTACAGCATGTACACCAGATGCTGGAGGATGATAGCAAAGTAGTACATTTGTGTGAGAGGTAGTTGAATGACAAACCGGTTATTAGAGTAACAGAATTTCATTTTGCTGTTTTCTACTTAAGCACTTTATTCTAAGGTGCGGTCCCTCGGTGCGGTTCTGGTGAGGCAGGGGAGAGGGGAGGATCACGTCACAATTTACTACTCTCCTCCTGTTCGCCCGCCCCCCCCCCCCCCCCCCCAACGTAATTTTTTTCCACCTTTACCTTTAACGCGCCACAAACGCTAAGGATTTTAAGGGTCAAGAGGAACTTGCGTTGCTGAGAGTCAGCTTTGCCAATGGTGTAATGGTAACGGCTAATGTGACGTCACTTCTTGAGAACATTTTTAATTGCATTTTTATGGCGTTATTTGTTGTGGCCTTTTTACTGGTTTCGAGAGAAGCTGTATTTTTTATGTCTGCTCCGTATGAGAAACAAAATACTGTCTCTGCTTCAGAGCATTTTTCGTCCTTTTTTTCTTTACCATAAATACATCTTTCAGTTCGTACTATTTGTCATATTTTCGTTAGTTCCGGGAAAATCTATATTTTTAATCTGTTCTGTCTATAAAAACAAAATACAATCTCTTCTGTTTAGGAAGCAAGTATTCTGTAAGGCGTCAACCAAGCCTATGGCCTGTTAGTGGCTGCCATACTATTCGGCATCGACTGAACCCTCTCGCGATGCAGATGGGTCCCCACAGACCCAGATGTGAAAGGAATTAATGAGAAAATTAATGAGCCAAAGAAAATTAATGAGCTGAAGAAAATCAATGAGCCCAAGTCGTGGTGTTTGCAAAAATCAATAGTAATAATAGGGTATGGGGTTCACCTAGCTACTGAAAATAAAAAGTGGTCCAAACTGACTCCAATATATTAATATCTGAAGTGCAAGCAAGAACAAATATGATTTGGTAATAGCTCAATTAATTCTGAACAACTGGATATAAAAGAAAATTGAAACATAATCTTTAAACAGACTCTATAGGACGCTACTGTAGTACGTCGAATCCCGCAAGCCTTGGATGAAGGAAAGGTACACATTAATAACACGCAGTTCGTCGAAAAAAAGGAGCAAATACACGATACTGCTGAGGATATGATGATTGCTTCGATCTGCCGTCGGGGTAATCATTAGTAAATCATCAGTTACTGAGTGCAATATATAAACAAGAGCGCATTATGTTATAGAAACGCACCTACAATCTCCTAATAATTCTCATCTCCCCTTGGCAGCAAGATTTTATCGTGTTTCTTCTCCGCTGCAAAGTGAATTGCATGCGACATCTTGCCACACAGGATTTGTATCAAACTTTGGATGTCATCTCCATCTGAAGACTGCAATTACGGAATGTATCTCTCTCAAGCGTCTGAATACCTCCTAGCCTCGAGTACCCGTCCAAGTTCCATGTGTATCCTAGCAAAATCCTCTCTACTCACGGTTTTTCAGTGAGTCCATGCATCATCCAATCAAAAAGTTTGTCAGACGTTCTGCCAGTGGGAAACCTCGTAGCAAAACTTGCTGACTCTCTCCACCAAAGAAGATGTTTGTACTCTAGCTAACTCTAATTTTTCCAAGTTGTCAAAATCTTAACAGTTTAGCTACAATCAATCTCCCACTCTTGAGAAAAGTTTCTACACGAACCAATGCGAGCAGCACCCATGCTTGCTTTTCTCAGAGAACGCCATCTGATACCCCTCTTTTTAGGCACTGCCCAGTAGTCTTTTCGCTACTTTCTGCAATGCTCGTGCCAACAAACTCGATAGCCTGGCGGACAGACTGTCGGCACACTGGCTGGCATTCCATTCCCAAACACGTTTTATACTCTCACGAGCCAAATAAGATCATATCTATCTTTCCGAACACTCTCACATCATTTTTTTATGACCAGCACTCGGACTGCGGCCAACAAGCACCATGTGAGACAGTTTTAGGTGAATAGGGCACCACATAAAGAAACGCACAGACAGTCCCCTCTTTCCATTCAGTGCTCTTTGCTAAGCGCCATTCGACGATGCCCCTCCGATGCCCCTCCGTCATCTGCCTCCTCAGCCAGCGGGCTGCACCACCGCAGCGCCGTATACACAGTAGCACTGGCAAGTTTATTTTATTTTATTTTTGCACTTTTCATTCTCCACACTGAGGGAGTCAGGGAGCTGCTTGAGAGCTAGCAGTACGCTCCTTCCAGCCGATTGCTGTACAAGTACAATTTATTTATTTATGTACTATTCTGAGGTGTGGGGTTGATCTGTTATTCTGTTATTCTGCGCAACGGTTTAATCTGAGATGTACCCTTTACCCTGTGGCTCTTGCAAGATGCAATTTCAACCCCCACACTACCACAGAAGTCCGACAGACGCTCCTAACGTTCTAAAGAGAAATGCATGAAAAACTTTCAGCAATAAATATCTTCTGGAGTCGTCTGCTGTAAGGAAATGACACAAAAATTCACAAAATTTCTTACGTAACTAGTGGGATACTTGGGTACGGGAGTAGTGCTAGTTAGTGTAAGAATAACATGAAACTAACGAAAGTTATTATTTATTTTGCAAAAATTCTGAAAAATCACGATTGCAGTTTTAGTTATGAATTGAACAAGTTATATCCTGGTTCTTTTTGGAACGTGAAGTTACCTCTCAAGGATAGGATTCGCTAACGAAATTTCTATACAAAGTTTAAGATGGTTGTTGACTTGGCAGAATGGCTGAGAGGCGCGCCTACTCAACTTGAATAATTATCCTTTAGAATGTTGCTAGGTACGGTCAAGGCTGTCGTGCGTGAAATGCAGCGAAGTCTACTGTTCTGGAGGAAATATGGGGCTCGCAATAGCTGTAGTGCACAATACCATAAGCTGCGATGACTGCTGTCTGCGCCGCTCGCAGCTGACAAATAAGATAACTCTCGTTCTATCTGGATTGACCTTCGCCAATCAAACTCTCCCTATGCCTTGATGAAGTCAAGGATTCCTATTCGCCCCTAGTCTAACTCTTGGCATGGTACACCGGTCAGATAACCAGTCCACTGCAATGCCACCCCAAATTCGCTCGCAGGCGTTTAACTATAACTCTGTCCGTTCACACCGCACAATAAGTGTGTCGGCCAACACAGTGAACAACGCTTAATCGCAAGGACTAAATATAGAGTAGCACCTCGATTAGCTCTTGACAGAGGTGCTCTCCCAGTAAAGTACTGAGGAGAGACTTGTTACTCGCTCCAAGAGCGACAACGGAACAGGGCCTATCCATGCCAGACGTGAAGGGGTATATCTTTCGGTCTCTTCCATGATTCCTTCAGCTCAAGGCGTCAGAAATATCGTCTGCCAATCAGCATTGCTCTTCTAAAACGGGAGAATGACGTTTTGTTTAAGGCGACCAATCCGGAAACCTGTAGCATTGGCGTTTGGCGTTTGCTGTCTGCCTGTGAAAATCTCTGAAACTGCGTGCTATGTGTAAAGAATGCGTAGGTTGGCCACTCCCACACAATGTAGCAGAATTTGATTTTAAGCTGAACGCGGGCCACGCTGTCCGCTACACAGGCGGTCACCGGCCGACATAGGCTTGGTCGTCCTCTGAAGGGACCGGCATCCCGTTGTGCGGTTTCTCTCTCGAACTAAAAGCTTCTGTGACTGTCGTGTCTGGAATGTATGTGTGTATGCCAGCCTCGAGTATTTCAACCACGGTGTGCTTATTTCTTAATTGCATATCGTTTACATGAATTCATACAACACTGACTTTATCTTATCGAGTTTGGGTTCTAATGAAGCGTCTTGTTGTGCAGAATATGATTGTAAGCAATGAAGGTCAGGAGACCACAACGTCTTACAATATTTTTTGCATGAGTGCAATAAGTCGTGCTTCACAAAATTTACAGTTACATGTTTTCAAACATAAATAAAATAAATTTAAATTAACTTTACATCTGGGGTGTTATAAGAAAAGGAATTATGGCTCTGAGCACTATGGGACTTAACATCTGAGGTCATCAGTCCCCTAGAACTCAGAACTACTTAAACCTAACTAACCTAAGGACATCACACACATCCATGCCCGAGGCAGGATTCGAACCTGCGACCGTAGAGGTCGCTCGGTTCCAGACTGTATAGCCTAGAACCGCTCGGCCACTCCGGCCGGCAAAAGGAACTAAATTATTGGTTCATATCTAACATATTGCTAATATTGCTCATATTTTACAAATTACAAAGTTATTACATTAATACATATAGGGTGTCATGTTTGCTTACATGGTTGAATCGAATAAGATACTTCTGAAAATTAAATGAAATTAAATGGATCAACTTAACTACATAAAGTAAATGTGTATAAGAAAGTGCAAGCTGATTTCAATAAATATACTCTGGACAACTAAGTCATTAAGGAGAATGAATGTAGTTATCTTTGAATATTGGTTCTACACACATCAAAAAATTTTTTGCATCACCCCAGCACCCAGAGCTCCTGAAGATAGACGTTGACTTTGGATATTGTACCACAGACACAGTCCCTTTGACTGTTCAGAGTGTCACTAAACAACCATGCAGGAGCAGTGCCTATTAGACGCACGGGGTTTGTAAGCTGATCAGCTCCAGTCATTCAACCAGGAATTGAGGTACACGGCTCGTGTTTTCCGAACTGTCGATGACATGCCCCGCTTAGGCCGCCCAAGGGCTACTACTGCAGTGGACGACCGCTACCTGCGGATTGTGGCTCAGAGGAACCCTGAAAGCAACGCCACCATGTTGAATAACGCTTTTCGTGCAGCGACAGGACGTCGTGTTACGACAAACTGTTCGCAATTGGCTACGCTATGAGCAACTTCACTCCCGACAATCATGGCGAGGTCCATCTTTACAACCACGACACCATGCAATGCGGTACAGATGGTCCAACAATATGCCGAATGGACCGCTCAGGATTGGCATCACGTTCTGTTCACCGATGAGCGTCGCATATGTCTTCAACCAGACAATCGGCGGAGACGTGTTTGGAGGCAACGCGGTCAGGCTGAACGCATTAGGCACACTGTCCATCGAGTGCAGCAAGGTGGAAGTTCCCTGCTGTTTTGGGGTGGTATAATGTAGGGTATACGTACGCCGCTGGTGGTCATGAAAGGCGCCGTAACGGCTGTACGATACGTGAATGCCATCCTCAACGTGATTGACTTCCTTCAGGATAACGACATCGCTCGACTAGAGTGGCCAGCATGTTCTCTAGACATGAGCCCTATCGAACATGCCTGGGATAGATTGAAAAGGGCTGTTTTTGGACGACGTGACCCACCAACCACTCTGAGGGATCTACGCCGAATCGCCATAGAGGAGTGGTACAATCTGGACCAACAGTACCTCGATGAACTTGTGGATAGTATGCCACGACGAATATAGGCGTGCATCAATGCAAGAGGACGTGGTACTGGGTATGAGAGGTACCAGTGTGTACAGCAATCTGGACCACCACCTCTGAGCAACAAAAAGGGCGGAAACTATTTTTATGTTCATCTCTATTCCAATTTTCTGTACAGCTTCAGGAACTGTCGGAAACGAGGTGATGCAAAAGTTTTTTTGATGTGTGTATAGTAGGGGGTATAATCTTAGTTGCTCACACAGTGAAGTATTACAATTGGTAGCTACTGGTGTCGATTAGGTGAGGACAGTTTCCATTTACCTTAGCTACTTGTCATTGCGTTGAAGAGCGGTATTGGGACACTTACAAGCCTGCTCTCAGTTCTATACCTATCTTAGTTATAGCATGCTGAAATCTAGTGTATCAGTGTGTGTGGTTTCGGTTTTATTCTGTATTTTTCCTCTTTTGGTGTGTACGTGTCAGTGTGTTTTTAGTCGTTCTGTATTTGATCTAGATGCTGGGGATGGGGAGGGGGGGAGTGTATTGGTACTTCTCTTGTTATAGGTTCCATTGTGGGGGCGAGGTCAGATACTCTTTGCAGGTATTGTGGGCTACTGTACGCAATGGCTGTATGTATTTGAATTTGTGCCACCTGGTTAATAGCGGTCTTGTTCTCAGGATGTCTTACATGTCTGGTTGGTTAGTGAGTAAGTGTCTTCTGTAGATGGCTTTTAGTTTGGTTAGTTGGGTTTGCATCGTTTCCTCCAGTACTGTTCTGTATGCCATTACTGGATAGTTGTTCAGTTACTGATTTTTTTTATGTGTCTCCTAAGGTGGCAGCGGTATATTCTATTACTGGTCTTATGTACGTTTTGTATGAGTGTATGGCTGTTTGGCTGTCACATCCGTATAGTCGTCCTTGAACCTGTCTTATTAGGTGTTGTCCTTTCCTGGTCTAGTGGAGTAGGTATATTAGGTGCGTTTTCCAGTCCAGGGACTCGACAAGGTACCTAAGAGTGTCGTTGAGTCCTAGTGGCGTGTCTCATATTGTCAGCACTATGATGTCGTTTTTTGGTCAGGTGTCCGTATCTGAACAGAGCTGTTTGAGTCATGGATGGGTTTAGCCAGATTCTCCCACTGGCCATCTAATCTTCAAGTCAGTGTAGGTAGGTCGCTGTCTTCCATTGTATAGTGGTCGCTTCAAGCTCTGTGCCCCAGTATCCCGTGGCGTCAGTGTAAAGTCCTATTGTCTGTGAGGGAGTTGTTACAGCGGTTATGTCAGCAGTGTACTGCGCAGTGACAGAGTGACCCTTGTGGTACTCTTGCCCGTGGCGTGAATTCTTGGGATGTTGCACAGGAGACATGTATCTTGCATATCCTGTTTGAAATGTATGCCCATACAGGGCTATTACAAATGATTGAAGCGATTTCACAGCTCTACAATAACTTTATTATTTGAGATATTTTCACAATGCTTTGCAGACACATACAAAAACTCAAAAAGGTTTTTTTAGGCATTCACAAATGTTCGATATGTGCCCCTTTAGTGATTCGGCAGACATCAAGCCGATAATCAAGTTCCTCCCACACTCGGCGCAGCATGTCCCCATCAATGAGTTCGAAAGCATCGTTGATGTGAGCCCGCAGTTCTGGCACGTTTCTTGGTAGAGGAGGTTTAAACTTTGAATCTTTCACATAACCCCCCAGAAAGAAATCGCATGGGGTTAAGTCGGGAGAGTGTGGAGGCCATGACATGAATTGCTGATCATGATCTCCACCACGACCGATCCATCGGTTTTCCAATCTCCTGTTTAAGAAATGCCGAACATCATGTTGGAAGTGCGGTGGAGCACCATCCTGTTGAAAGATGAAGTCGGCGCTGTCGGTCTCCAGTTGTGGCATGAGCCAATTTTCCAGCATGTCCAGATACACGTGTCCTGTAACGTTTTTTTCGCACAAGAAAAAGGGGCCGTAAACTTTAAACCGTGAGATTGCACAAAACACATTAACTTTTGGTGAATTGCGAATTTGCTGCACGAATGCATGAGGATTCTCTACCGCCCACATTCGCACATTGTGTCTGCTCACTTCACCATTAAGAAAAAATGTTGCTTCATCACTGAAAACAAGTTTCGCACTGAACGCATCCTCTTCCATGAGCTGTTGCAACCGCGCCGAAAATTCAAAGCGTTTGACTTTGTCATCGGGTGTCAGGGCTTGTAACAATTGTAAACTGTAAGGCTTCTGCTTTAGCCTTTTCCGTAAGATTTTCCAAACCGTCGGCTGTGATACGTTTAGCTCCCTGCTTGCTTCATTCGTCGACTTGCGCAGGCTATGCGTGAAACTTGCCCGCACGCGTTCAACCGTTTCTTCGCTCACTGCAGGCCGACCCGTTGATTTCCCCTTACAGAGGCATCCAGAAGCTTTAAACTGCGCATACCATCGCCGAATGGAGTTAGCAGCTGATGGATCTTTGTTGAACTTCGTCCTGAAGTGTCGTTGCACTGTTATGACTGACTGATGTGAGTGCATTTCAAGCACGACATACGCTTTCTCGGCTCCTGTCGCCATTTTTTCTCACTGCGCTCTCGAGCGCTCTGGCGGCAGAAACCTGAAGTGCGGCTTCAGCCGAACAAAACTTTATGACTTTTTCTACGTGTCTGTAGTGTGTCGCGACCATATGTCAATGAATGGAGCTACAGTGAATTTATGAAATCGCTTCAATCATTTGTAATAGCCCTGTATTAGACGTACAGCTTTGGTCGGGAGGCCCACTTGGGTTAGCTGGTGATTTAATCTGGTGTACCACAGCGTGTCAAAGGCACGTTCTGTGTCTAAAAAGACTGCGTGCTTGCAGCGACCTCTATCAAAGCCCTTTGTGATTCCGTCAGTCAGTTTAATCGACGGTCGCTGGTCGAGTCTGCTGTGGCTGCCGCCGGCCTACTTGACCAGGCGCTTCGGGGCATCGCCCTGCATCGCGTGGCGAGTGCCTACTTGTTCTCTGGGGGCACCACTCCAGCCCGTTCTAGCAAGTTGTTCCTATGCGGATGACTCCCAAGATGTGGACAAATTCTCCAGCCCAGTGATACGTTCAAGATAAATACTCACAGATTTACTTTATAGACTGATAGTTTGATCTCCGCACTCATCTGTATAAGCCATTTTGATACCAAAACTCGAATTAATTGCGAAAAATGGGAAAATATAACTGCCACATGATCTATGATTTATTAATGACAATCAGACTGAAACACCAACCTGATGTAGGCCTACTTCGATATTTATTCGATTTGTCAGTATTTTTTCTTTATGATAAATATTTCTTTTTTGTACTATTTATCATGGTTCTAGTGCGTTTTCACTACACTCGGTTAGTTTACATTCTGATAAATAGTTAAAGTTCTTATTGTGACAAACGTTTCAATTTACTCATGATAAACACGTATATTAGTAATTTTGTATCGCTGTCTCCTCCTGAGCTATGTAACTAAAGAGTATTTTTCGACGCTATCATCGATTTCTTTATAATTAATTTCGTTTTGGTTCGTGATTCTTATCCTCCGTGCACTTGTAGCAGTTTTTGTCCCGGGAACTCGGTTCGTTTTGTTTTCAACAAATAGTTTAAGTAATCTTTGTCTGATAACGGTTATAACGGTTATAAATCGAACTATTTTAACGGTGTAGTAAATTCACGTAATCGAAACTTTCTGTGTGTTTCATTTATCAGAAGTGAAATGATATTATGCACACCACGTCGGCCGGTCGTTGTGGCCGAGGGGTTCTAGGCGCTTCAAAATGGTTCAAATGACTCTGAGCACTATGGGACTCAACTGCTGTGGTTATCAGTCCCCTAGAACTTAGAACTACTTAAACCTAACTAACCTAAGGACATCACACACATCCATGCCCGAGGCAGGATTCGAACCTGCGACCGTAGCAGTCGCACGGTTCCGGACTGCGCGCGTAGAACCGCGAGACCGGCCCTAGGCGTTTCAGGCCAGAGCCAAGCTGCTGCTACGGTCGCAGGTTCGAATCCTGCCTCGGGCATGGATGTGTGTGATGTACTTAGGTTAGTTAGGTTTAAGTAGTTCTAAGTTCTAGAGGACTGATGACCTCAGATGCTAAGTCCCATAGTGCTCAGAGCCATTTGAACCATTTGAACCACCACGTTGTTTACGACGATTGTCGTATGTTTACTACGTCACTGGTCAAAGCCGACGGCTAGCATCACAATTTCCTCTTTATTCGGATTTAATAACACTGACAATAAAGTATATATAACGTTTTAATATAATTATGATTTATTTAGTACTTTGAGAAATATGTCGGTTGGAAAGAATTCGTCCGAAATTTGACAAATAAGTGTGCCATGCAATTGATTTAATAACTATAAAAGTAACAGACTATTACAACTCTGTAAAAACCGTAATTTACACGATATAAAATCGTACTCTGACTATTATCAATATTTCACTTTGCACTGCAGTTTTGTAGATAGGTCTCGAGACAACGGCTAAGTGAGCGTGTAAATGGGGGTTTTGCTGTTTCTTCTCGCATATTTCTGGAAAAGTCAGTGTTCTTGTTATCTTTTGTTACTGGGTGATGTTGCTCTTTGTCTTGCCTTACCCAGCTTTCTGGTATCTGTTATTGGCACCAGGTGAACGTGATTATGAGTATGAACAGGTACGGCCAAACTATAAATGAGCGTCTTTATCTGCGCGGAATATTCTCTGGAGCCTTTCAAGCCGCGGACGCATCCATGTACGCTAGTCTCCAGTCAAGAAACTGGAAAGTATTCCTTGTGAAACACAGCTTGCGATTACCTAGAGTTCGTTGCCATTTTCGAGACCCTTAGATTTCATGCTAGCTCAGCATCTGAATATTAGACGAGAAATTTTAAAATTGGTACATGTAAAGATGTAAATGCATTTAGTAAAGTGTCCTTTGGTGGAGTGGATTGGAGGAATGGGGCTCCCTCTCCTTTCGATCCGTGCCTGTTACTTCTCGATCTCCTCTTGACATGCCGCTACGTGTGACATTTGGCATTAATACTGACGTATTGTCATCACGGATTTCGTCCAGATTTATGGTATGTGCGTGCGTGATGGCGACACACGAGTCATCTGTGATGAGAGAACGGCCGCGGAATCATGAATGTGTGGTGCCTATTCTTTCGGACTTTTCCGAAAAAAAGAAAATATATATGAATAGTTTATGGAAGCGTCGTTTGCAGGCAGCTGTTGGAGTGGGGGAAACGAACAGAACAATAATCCAACGGTCGTGGGGTCGAATCAGTATGTGGAAACTTCTCTTATTTTATTTTCGGTTGTTCCGTTACTTTTGACAACAAATAAACCGAAATAATGTTCAGTGTATTTTATTTACTAATATCTTCATTAAAGGCATGAAAAGGAGAGGCAAAGGAAAATTTGGGACTGCATATAAACATCCAGTAAGAGATTGTAAGGTGTACAGGAGAATTCCATATATAAAATCTGATTTCTTTATTATTTTACGATTGATTACCTACACTTGCTGGGGTTGTAGTCAGCGCAAAAGCAGGAGATCTTATTATTCGCATGCAGCAAGTTCAAAGTAAAACTAACGGAAGTCCTGTACTCTTTAATTACAGTCCCCTCTTGGAAAGTTATTTGCAGAGTCCTCGTAGACGCAACATATATAGCCCTTTCTTGGAAATGATTTGCAATCCCAAATTTTCTTTCGCCTATCATTTTCATGCCCTTTATGCAGATAATAGTAAATACAATCCATAGAGTGTTATTTCGGTTTATTGCCAGTGAAGTAATGTAAAAACTGAAAATAAAAAGAAAGCTTTCACACAGACACTTGATAACATTACTCGCAGATTACTGTGCTGTACTCTCTCCACGAAATCGGCGACGACGAATATGCGTGGTCCCATTGTTACATGCGGAACGTACGGATATTCTACAATTATTACCTAATGGCAAAGAAGGGAGAAAGATTACGACCCATGGGAGGAATATCTATCCTACTGAAACCCTGGATGACGCCCACCAAAAAAATTATACAACAAGTATGTGGAAACTTCTCTTATTTTATTTTCGGTTGTTCCGTTACTTTTGACAACAAATAAACCGAAATAATGTTCAGTGTATTTTATTTACTAATATCTTCATTAAAGGCATGAAAAGGAGAGGCAAAGGAAAATTTGGGACTGCATATAAACATCCAGTAAGAGATTGTAAGGTGTACAGGAGAATTCCATATATAAAATCTGATTTCTTTATTATTTTACGATTGATTACCTACACTTGCTGGGGTTGTAGTCAGCGCAAAAGCAGGAGATCTTATTATTCGCATGCAGCAAGTTCAAAGTAAAACTAACGGAAGTCCTGTACTCTTTAATTACAGTCCCCTCTTGGAAAGTTATTTGCAGAGTCCTCGTAGACGCAACATATATAGCCCTTTCTTGGAAATGATTTGCAATCCCAAATTTTCTTTCGCCTATCATTTTCATGCCCTTTATGCAGATAATAGTAAATACAATCCATAGAGTGTTATTTCGGTTTATTGCCAGTGAAGTAATGTAAAAACTGAAAATAAAAAGAAAGCTTTCACACAGACACTTGATAACATTACTCGCAGATTACTGTGCTGTACTCTCTCCACGAAATCGGCGACGACGAATATGCGTGGTCCCATTGTTACATGCGGAACGTACGGATATTCTACAATTATTACCTAATGGCAAAGAAGGGAGAAAGATTACGACCCATGGGAGGAATATCTATCCTACTGAAACCCTGGATGACGCCCACCAAAAAAATTATACAACAAGAAAATAGTATGCTAGTAGAAGAAGCAAACAAAAATGTAATTGCAACCTATTTTAAACCGCACACAAATGCTGTAGAAATAATTGACGAAATAATCACACTCATCAAACAATGTGACAGCAAACCCACCATTATTGCGGGCGATCTCAACTGCAGAATAGACACGGAGAACTATAAAACAAAACTAGTCATTGAAACCCTAGAAGAAGATGGTTCCACCCTACTGAGCGACAGTCAGATACCTACATACATATGCCACAATGGGAAAAGCACCATTGATATCCTATTAATAAGAGGAGAAATAGAAGGAAGTATTCGACCAATATGGCATGACTCCATTACTCCTATATGAAAGCACTTTCCAATTAAGATAAAAATAAATATCGTCATGTCACCGCCAGCAAGAAAGACCCACCAAATCGCACAAAGAAAAATTGATATAGAAAAATTAACAAACCAGCAAGAACAAATAACACAAATAGAAACTTTAATAGAGTAAGGAGACCTTTAAAAAGCAACAGACCGAATAGAAGACCTAAAAAATTCAGTGATACAAACAAACCCAATAACAAGGGCGGCAAAGAGATGGTTAGATGCTGAATGCTACAGCAAAAGGAAACTGTTCTAAGAACGCTCCACAGATTAAGAAATCAGCACAACGAGGAAACATACAAACTGTACGCAGAAGAGAGGAGAATCTGCAAAAAACTAATAGAAGAGAAAAAAAGAACACATAGAAAAAGAGGCAAAAAGACAAGCGGATGAAGCAGAGAAAGACCCACACATAGCAGCAAGACCAAGAAAACTGGTTCATACACCAAATATAGACGTGAAGGAATGGGAAGGCCGCTTCAGTACGATACTGAACAAACAAAGAATCAAAATACCCCCAAAGAAAGAGAAACAACATCAAACTAAGGAAAAAGACAATATATGGGAATCTCTAAATGAAGAAGATGTAAAAGAAGTAATAAAAGCACTGAAGAACAAGAAAGCAGCAGGACCCTATAATATATATAATGAACATATAAAAGATGCAAAAGAGGCCCTCCAACACGTATGCATCAAACTATTTAACAAATGCCCGGTACTTGGAAGAATTCCGACACAATGAAGACACTCTACAATAAAAGTTCTATACAAAGGTAGAAGAAACCCAACAGACCTAAACAAGTACAGAGGCATAGCCCCGAAAAATACTCAATTCAAGATGTTTTCAAAGATAATTACACAAAAAATCAAAGCCTCTGTGGCCAGTCATCTCCCAGAACGACAAATGGGTTTCAGAGCTAGAAGATCAACACTTCGGCAGTCAGGCTTCTTCTAAACAACATCGACGAAGCGCTACAAAAGAAATAAATGTTCTACACAGTATTCATAGACTTTACCAAAGCCTTTGACCTGCTGGAAAGAGATCTCACAGTCCGACAATTGGAAAACACAATGGGAGAAGATAGCGTATGGGCAAGAATAATCAAGTCAGTTCTCGAATACAACTTAATCACAATATCAGACAACCTCTCTTTTTCGAACCTCATTCTGCAATCGAACGGAGTCTTACAGGGTGACCCAATGAGCCCTTTGCTGTACATTCTTGCCACTGTAGAAGTACTCCGAATTGGAGAAAATGAAGAACATGTATATGTATACGCATACGGTGATGACATAGCCGTAGGTTCAACAGATATACAGAAGCTGCAGAAAATCATTGAGAAAATAGATGGTGCAGTGAACACAAACTACACATAAACATAACAAAGACAGAAATGGTAATTTTCAGAAAAGGAGCAAAAACACCCAAGAATGCGGAAATCAGCATCAGAGGACAAAAAATAAAAATCTCCTCAGACTTTAAATACCTAGGGGTCACATTGCAACCAACAGCCAAATGCTTCACAAAACATACAACAGAACGTGCAGCCCAAGAAATAATAGCAAGACATGAAATTATTCAACGCAAAAATGTTGCCAATCCTGCCCTATGGGATGGAGGTTTTATGGGACCACCTGACAGAAAAAATCTAGAAACAATAGAAAAGGTAAAATGGACTTATCTAAAAAGAGCACTAGGTCTTTCAAAGACAACAAGATCTTGACTACTGTGCCTGCTAGTGAGAGAGACATTCCTAATTGAAGACATCAAACTTCGATATATGATGCCACACACCAGGGCTTCCAGAAAGCAACTGAAGATCATGGAGGACAAACAATAAAAAATATGGCCGGAGTTCTATGGCACCGAAGCAACGACGAACCGCTCATGGACAGCACCAACTTCGAGCTGCGACATGTCGTAACTAGACTTTCTTCTCACGGCTTTCATCATCTAATTTGCGAAAACAAAACTTATCACGAAGCCTGTGAACGATATCACATAGAACTGTGCAGTAAAAGAGTGAAATCGATAAATGAATATACAAAAATGTGAAATGTAAATGTAAAATGTTAAGCAAAGTAACTGTATATGGCTATTTGGCTGCAATTTTATTAAATAAAAATAAATACGTATATTCTTTCATTCCATACGTATTGGTACAGATTAGGGGACCGAAGAGCTTGTCAAATAGCAGGTAGGACGCTTTTATGTTTGACTGAATTACTTGCGTACACTAGCACCAGCTTGCAACTAAACTATTAGTCTAAACGTAACAAACAACAGTTTACACAACTTTTGCTTCCTTTCTCCTAGCACAGTTTTCTATAGTTTTTATCACACTAAAAACTGTGAAAATAGTGGAGCATTGCAAAGCACGTCTTTCGCATGAGGCGGCTAGAAACTTGATGACATTGCGTCATTATTCATCATGACAATGTCAGCTGTCACACAGCCTCCCTAATAATTGATTATGTGACACAGAAAAACATCGAATTAAATGTCTCATGCATAGTCACACCTAAAGACGTCTTTTTGTCAAGCTACTTTATCACGCCAGTTCTCTATTGATTTATCACCCAAAGATTTATTTTTTTCTAGCTACATTATCATGCCTGTACTCAACTGATTCCTCTCTCAACTATGTCTTTTTGTTCCCTTATGTAAAAAAAAAAGAAAGGTTCAAATGGCTCTGAGCACTATGGGATTGAACAAAATGGCTCTGAGCACTATGGGACTTAACATCTGTGGTCATCAGTCCCCTAGAACTTAGAAGTACTTAAACCTAACTAACCTAAGGACATCACACACATCCATGCCCGAGGCAGGATTCGAACCTGCGACCGTAGCGGTCACGCGGTTCCAGACTGAAGCGCCTAGAACCGCTCGGTCACTCTGGCCGGCTATGTCAAACAAAACATATGTGGATACCAGTTTTCTCCCCTTCAGAAGCTATAAAATTCTTCTACAGTCATATTTTTAAAGTATCGATATCAGCGCGGGAAAAATATTTCCGTAATTGCATCAAGTCATGCAAAGGGCATAAATCTTGAAGTCGAATATTTTATAACAGTAAAATGAAATGTTTTTCTTTCAGTAGTTATCTACAAACTTAAAAGACAGTCCCCATACACGCCTCGGCGAACTGAGTTCAGTCGTGGAGGGCTTCTGGTAGTGGCAGTTTCTAGCCTCCTGCATGATCTATTGGCAAATGGTCCGCTCCTCATCCAGTTAATACAGTGCCGGAAGAAGTAAAAGAACGAGCGTGCAAAGAAGCTCTACTGTACGACCCAAGTCACCCAAATTATCTTATGTAAACGCTCACAAGAGAAAATGATAGCTAAAGAAATGAACTGTAATTGTTGTGGTCTACAGTCCAAAGAAATTGTTGAGATCTGCACTCCAATGACTGGTTTGATGCACATCTCCACGCTGCTCTATCCTATCAAGGTACCTTATCATTGTTGAGCAGCTCCAGTAACACAGGACGCTGAATTCGTCCATTCACCAGTGTGTGGAATGCTTTTTCAACACAGGGTCGAAAGTGTTCGCGTCTAGGCTCTTTGGTTATGAGGTGGGGTATGCTAGCTGTGCAATAGGCAGATACTGTTGCAACATAAACCCAACACTCACACTAAAATGAAGCACGATAGAAAACATTTCCAAATTTGCTCAGCACCACACATTAGAAGCTAGAGAGTTTGCTAACATAGAAAATAAAAAGCATACTACGGAAGAGGATTTTAAGGAAGGATTTTGAACGGATGTGGTTACCTGTTCGTTTCACAGCGGTTTCTTTGTAAATCAAATACATTGTGCATTTATTTTTGGCTCACAGGTCTCACTTATAACTGAAATCAGGAATTCATAGGGGACAGACGGATAGAGTGGGTGGCTGAAGGTTATCGGTTGTGGGAAGGATACTGATGTCTCCAGTTCTGTGAGTTCATTTTCCTATGATCCAGGGGTAAGATTTCTGAGGGCTGGGCTGAGTTACGGCCATAAGGCAGATTGTGGGATATCCACGAAGGATTTAATGACCATGCAGAAAGAGAAAAGTTAACTTGTAGGAATAATGACTTCACTAAATGGCTGTTGGTATTAGATCATTTCAGCAAGAACAGTTTGAAGAAACAACTCAGCCTCTTGATTATAGTCCAACCAGGAGTTTGGAGTGCAATAGGTACTGACGGGATCGGTCGCAGTATGAGCTTCGTATACTTTTTAATGCCTTGAGAGGTAATGACTTCAGCTCACGGAAGATCAACAGCTGGTGGGGTCTACGAACTATTGCAGTATGGCTTTAGCCTGTCAAAATGTTTAACCATGGTGCAGTCATTGCTGGCATCTTATTGCAACTCTGCATTCACAGGCAATGCTCTGAGTAACCAGAAGTCAACTGTTGGCATTTTTTGTGATATCAAAAGTTTTTGATTGTGTAAATCATGGAATACTTCTAGATAAGCTCCAGTATTGTGGTATGACTGGGACAGTGCTCAAATGGTTTAAATCATACCTAACTGGAAGAGTGCAGAAAGTTAGTTCACATAATATGCAAAAAACTGGTGATTTCTCAAACTGGGGAACAATCAAGAATGGGGTGCCGCAAGGTTCAGTCTAGGGTCCTGTGCTGTTCTTAATATATATTAATGACTTGCCATTCTATATTCACGAAGATGCAAAGCTGGTACTTTTTGCCGATGATACAAGTATAGCTATCACACCCGACAGACAATAATTAACTGGTGAAATTGTCAACGATGTTTTTCAGAAAATCATTAAGTGGTTCTCTGCAAATGGGCTCTCATTAAACTTTGACAAAACACAGTATATACAGTTCCACACAGTAAATGGAATGACCCCATTAATAAATATAGACTTCGATCAGAAGTCGGTAGCTAAGGGAGAATATTCAAAATTTCTAGGTGTATGCATTGATGAGGGGTTGAACTGGAAAAAACACACTGAGCATCTGAAACGTTTGAGTTCAGCTACTTATTCTATTACGGTCATCACAAATTTTGGCTATATACATCCGAGTAAATTAGCTTACCACGCCTATTTTCATTCTCTGCTTTCGTATGGCATCATATTCTGGGGTAACTCATCATTAAGTAAAAGAGTGTTCATTGCACAAAAGCGTGTAATCAGAACAATTGCTGGAGCTCATCCAAGATCATCCTGCAGACACTTATTTAAAGAGCTAGAAATCTTCTCTGTAGCCTCGCAGTATATATATTCACTTACGAAATTTGTTATTAACAATCCGAACGAATCCAAAAGTAATAGCAGTGTACATGGCTACAACACTAGGAGAAAGGATGATCTTCACCACTCAAGGTTAAATCTAACTTTAGCTCAGAAGGGGGTAAATCATGCTGCCACAAAAGTCTTTGGTTCAAATGGCTCTGAGCACTATGGGACTTGACATATATGGTCATCAGTCCCCTAGAACATAGAACTACTTAAACCTAACTAACCTAAGGACATCACACAACATCCAGTCATCACGAGGCAGAGAAAATCCCTGACCCCGCCGGGAATCGAACCCGGGAACCCGGGCGCGGGAAACGAGAACGCTACCGCACGACCATGAGCTGCGGACAAAAGTCTTTGGTCACTTACCTAATAGCATCAAAGGTCTGACAGATAGCCATATAGCATTTAAAAGGAAATTAAAAGAATTTCTTAATGGCAACTCCCTCTACTCATTAGATGAATTTTTGGATATAGTAAGTGGGTAATATCACAATCTTAAAAAAAAAAAAAATATTGAGTGTCATGTAATATTTTATCTAATGTAATATCTTGTATAGACACCTTTTATTAACCTGACACGTTCCACATCTTCACGAAGTGTCGTATTCATGATCTATGGAACTATTACTAATCTAATCTAATGTGCATGGAAAAATTAAAGATGGGCCCTCACAGGACAGGGAGAAGTGCGTTGTTTTCCCCCTTTTGACTGCAGGATTTCTCAAAAAGACAAAGTCCCCTTGCTGGTAGGATGCTAAGACCACATCTTCACTGTCTCTCTTTATCTAGTTGACAGTTGTCTTGAAATTATTGTTTAAACTTTATTCATATGTTTTCAAGCCTCCTGACTGGCTTTCTAACTTCACCTGAGTCTACACACGATTTTAAATTTTCTAGCTTGAAGTGGGAGATCATGTTCCATTTGTACACAAACCCATAAGGGATATGCCTAGTCAACTCACGGTTCTAGGTGGAGATAATATACGGCAAGTTCTTACCCAATCATTGTGAGTTTCACTGACATAATAAGAAAGCCTCTTGGTGATGGATTTGTGCACACACTCACCTTTCCCATCTGTCCTCGTTTCCTAATTTTCAACAGTTTCCGAACTTGATCTATAAGAATTGTGTGAATAATAATTGATAATATATATTTATTTTCTTACCTTGTTTGCATAAATGGTGCTAGAATGCCAAAGGCCGCTGTTTCAAAATGTTCAGAGGCCTCAGGTAGCGTTTGCAGTGGAATTTGAGGTTTAGTCTGTTGTGCTCACTGTGCACAAGGAATGCAAGTGCGAATGTAATTTTCAGCAATGTACTGTCGATCCCTCCACCAGTACCTTGTTGCTATCTGAGTGTTTGTTTCCACTATGACAAGCTTGAAAGCTGTCATGACACTGTGCTATAATACAGCACTGAAGTATTTTTTGTTTTACTAGCAGTTTTCCTTGTAGAGTTTTACATTATAGAACAGTCATAGTCACCCTGGTCCCTACAGCCTGATAATGGATGGTCCCCATGATGAGCTGTACACAGTAGGGACTTAAAAAAGATTTTCATTAGGCTTTCATAAAATTTTGACAGAAAGTATTTGGTAAGTAATTATTATTATATGCTTCAACAAGTTTTAACTCTGCTTTATAAATTATATAAAAGTGAAGTTTCTTCTACAATTTATAAATTACCATTACAGCGGAACCAGTGGGCAGTCAGAAAATTTTACTACTAACAGGGATACAGAAATGGGCGGTAGGTAAAAAAGATAGACTGCCTCTGACATGGAATGTCATCTTCTACCACAAGTTCTAATAGGGTAACGAAGTGTTGGCAGTCTTCATCTTGATAATTTTTATTTCAGCTGGAGTCACAGTCATGAAATTTTTTTTGAATCATGCTGCCGCTATGTGACCTACGAATAAGATTTTATATTCGAAAATCTGGATTGTATAACAATGAAATAAAAAATTATTAGAGTCAAATGATGCAGCAGCATCCAAAAAATTCTTCATCTTTTTCCTGGACTTCCTACAACTCAGTGGTAAGTACCTCATCTGCTTGTAACAAATGAAGTTTCTGGATCAGTGCATCTGCGTTTAGTTGCAATTTGCTAGGCTTGTGGTGGAACTCATAATTACATTTGCTCAGCTTTAAGCCAACTGCATCAGTAGACTACTTGGGTATTTAAATTTTTTTGTCGGAACGTCATTAATTTGTTTCATCGCCATGTCCCATTTTGGGATCCAACTAAAAGGTACCCCTCTTTTCAGTAATTTAGTGAAGGGTTTCGTGTCTGTGGAGTAATCATGCACAAATATATGGTAATATTTACCAAAACCTTGAAATTATTGTGGTTCTTTCACATTCTTTGGTGCAAGAAAGTTTTAAATTGCTTCAGTGAGTCGCAGATGTGGCTTTCTCCAGCAGAACTTATAAAGTGACCCAAGTATTCCACATAAGACTCTGTAAAAAAACACTGCTCCAATTTTAAGCTTAAATTGACATCTTACAAACGTGATAGAGGCTGGGGGAAAGAAAAGTGGCCTGGACGAGTCGATACGATTGGATGTGAATCTATGCATAAAACCACACCCTGTGACATTCATACCACATGTAGATCTGCCACGTGATCCACATCGGTTCAGAATGTGTCAGTGTGAGTGGAACTGTGCAAAGGGGACGATGGTGCTCTCAGTGGAGTGGCGGGTGTTCATTGTGGAAAGTTATGTGGCAACTAAGTCGTGGAAACGCCGTCGTCAGTTGTTTGCTGAGAAGTTTAATAATGTCAAAAATCAGCAAAAAGGGCCATGCAACTCTTAGTCCGAAAATGGCGGCGTACAGGATCTGTTTTGAACAAGTCTAAGAACATTCCGAAACTTGCCAGCTCACCTGAAAATTTGACTGCACTTCAACAGAAAATGCTTCAGACTCCTACCAAATCAACACGACGCCTGTCGCAAGAGACCGGCATACCACGTCGATCATGAAGACGAGTACTCCACCTGGACCTGCACATGCACCCCTACTGAGTGTCTTGTTTATGCATTAAAACCAGCAGATACTCCACAGCGCTTCCAGTTTTGCGAGTGTTTGTTCACTGAGCTAACAATGTATGGCTTGGACGAGGATCTCTTCTTTGTGTCTGGCAAAGCGGACATCCGGCAGTTCGCCCGAAATTTCATAGAACCATCTACACGCCAGGGAAGTTTTATATTTCACGTTCTTCCTGTTGACAGAGTATCGAATATTGGCTGCTACTATATATTGTGCATTGGCCAGTACTGTTCCATGTGGAACTATAATGTTCCGTGTTCCAAAGTTATCTTAACAAAGTGGTACACACATTTCTCCATTTATGTTTTTTTTCGACTTTACAAAGACCTTGTCTTGCGTGAAGCCAGAGGCTATCCAAAACATCCTTTGTGATGAGCAGATCATCAAGAAATATAATGTCTGTAGGTTCTCGGATGTCGGTTGTTATTGAGAGAGCTTCCCCCTTTCCACTACATATGGTTTCGAGGAGTCTGGCTTTCAAGATTAAAATGTACGACTTCGTGTCGACTCGCGAAGCAGGCCTTTTTCCGTGAAATACTCGCACCTTTATAGTGATGTCGCCACGAAATCGGGGCACTATGTAGCCCTCTTGGACAGTTAGGAACAGAATAAGTAAGTCGGCAACATACTACAAACTGTGTTCTGCAACCGCGATACCGACAATGCATAATACACAACCACGGAAGCTAACGACATTCTCTATAATCGCTCTATTCGCTCGTCACAGTGGCTACTACCGAAATAGGCATGTACGCTTACAAGCTTACGGTTATGACAAAACTAGGGATATCTGTGTTTTAATTTCACAGAATCGTTTGTGTTTGTATTAGGCCCCAATGTACGATCGTCAGATTCGTGTTAATAAAATACCAATTATGAATCGATCAGATACGGTTGTTAAGGCTGACAATCGATAGTAAACTCTTGTAGTTGTGCGAGTTGATGTATTTCAGTGCATAAAAAGACTGGGCTGATGTTTGAGACTGTCATTACAGAAATTACAAAATTCGTATCCTTGTTTCACATGCACATTATGCTCGCTCTTAATAAAACCAATAACCACTACAACTGAAAATTTTATTTTTTGTTGGGTGCAGTTAGAACTATTGTTTCGTCATTGATCAACGACGCTCAGCAGTTTATTATATTAAGTGTGGATTTATAAAAGAAATTGTCATCATTTACATCACATCCAGTTTATATTTCTCTTACATTTTGTTGCTTCATCAACCGCAATTGTTTAATATAATCTAGTAGAGACGAGAACCAGAATGTTATCTTCATTTTCGAAACAACTACCAGCGACCTGCCATTACAAACAGTTGTTGGCATCCTAGTGCCTGATAAAACTGTTGAGCGGACCGAAAAATTTGAGACTCTGTGGGCTCTAACGATTCATAACAGAGGATATAAAGCAGAAGTCCTTTTATCTATTCCGCTAACATATAAGTGCTTCATTTGCGGATCCATTAAGCGTGCTGGTGCAACACGTATTAGTTAAGTGGCTCTTTCGTGGCAAGTGGGATCGATACAAACATTTTCTCGGGAGAATGGCGAAAAGCGAGACACTCGTCTACAGACACGATCTGGATTGTATGCATGGTCTGACGTGCCGGTCCGTAGGACTGGACAGATGAAAGCCGTCGCGGATAGAACTCAGGTCCTTCGATATGATTACGCCAGACTGCCCCAGAGCGGGTTCTAGACGTGTCCTCATCTTCATCCATTCGAACTTTTAGCTGGTTAGCGACACTCGTGTTAGTTACATGTTTAACGATTAGGGAGAACAGGTGAAATTAATCTGAAACTTAGTAAAACTACGAGAACGACCGGTAGACGTAACTTGGTCCTCATATGTATAGAATCATGTTAATACCGATAAAGGAATATGCTCACGGGTTTCGTGTCGTCTTTCGCTGAATATTGTCATCAGTAGCTTAGCCACCAACCGGACGTCCGTTTCCTATAACTGGTATGATCAAAGTGACAAACTTGTAGCACTAACAGCAGTTGATGGTCTACTTTCGTCATGTAATTCACGGAATGCTGTACGATGTAAGCACTATTTCTTTTCAATGTATCAGAAATGTCTGACTACTGTGTCTAAATTGCAGCATCTCAAGTCTTATTGCTGACTTCTTTCGCAAAATGTAGAAAAGGATGTGTCAATTGTTAAGAGCTTAAAAAGTTGTGGGAAAATTCAGGTGCAAAATAGCTGAAAATCCGTTGACGAGGTCTTCTGTGTCGTCTGAACAAGACACAGCCAGGGCAAAAGCGCCACAGGCGCAAAGATGCAAGCTGGTACCAGCGCCATAAACTCGCCACTTGCGCGAGTTATACCAGCGCCATGAGCGGCGCTGAGGATGAAGAGATCGACTTCGCATCGGCCAATTGCCGGCCGAGTACAATCCGCCAATGACCGGACGACAACGGACAGAAGCCTACTCCTAAGACAGAAAGGCACCTCTCGCCCATTTGGTTATAGATCATCGTCCACCGCTGACTTAGACAGGCAACACCGTTTAGTGAACTCTTAGAAGTGAACAGACAGTTGCTGCAAATTGCATTAGCTGTGTACTGTTAACCTTATCTACGATTATTTGCAATTAGTCACTGAGGGCCTTTTTGTGTTATATTACAAGCAGTGTTGCAGACTTCATTGTTCGGCTAGTCACAAAGATAAGTAAACCTTTTAACTCATTTGTGTAATTTTGTTAGTAATTTGTTGGAGTGCTGTAGAACCTTCGCTCTCCTATCCCGTTACCTGACCCTGGAGCATATATGTGTAATAGTGGCAGGGAGAAATTGTCTTAGCGGTTTATGGCACCAGAAGCAGTTTCAGGAGCTCACAAACTCGGCCTACCGTAACAACAGTGGCAACTCGGCGCAGTAGCGACGAGGCCTTTATAAAACTGGCGACTAGGGTTTAGAAAGAGATCCACATTGTGTCATTAAAAAAAAGCGCTCATCACGAAGAAATTTGCTGTTACTGGCTCTGATACATGTAGATGACTGTTTTTCGCGTGTAATGGTAGAAATACTTGACAGTTTTGTTAAACTGTTTCTGCCTAAAATTCACTTTATTAACTCCAAATGTTTATCAATTTGACGTTTCACTATTTGATTCTTGTGAAGTAAACTTGAAACAGAAGCCAGTTCACAATACTGTATCTAGTAGCCTGTTCTGTTGCACAACAGACAGTAAAGCGTTGCAGGTCGGCATAACGAAAATGCTAGGGGGTCATGCGAATTCTGTCGCCAACTGTATCTGGTCCACACCCTTTCTTGAAATCGAGAATGACGCGCTTTTTTCCAGTAGCTAGGTACGTTCCGTTGCTCCAGCGAGCTACGATAAATTGCTGCTGGAATCGGAGCAACTTCTTTCGCATGATTTCTACAACATCTTATGAGTATCACATCCGGTCCACGTGCCTTTCCTCGTCTGAGTGACTTTAGTTGATTTTACATTCGGCGGTCACTTATTTCAATTCTGCCATTTCGGCGTTGGTGCGCTGAGTGAAAAAAGGAATCGTGTTACGATATTCCGCAGTGAAACCGTTTCGGAAGACCGAATTCAATATCTCGGCCTTCTCTCTGTCGTCCTCCGTTTCTGTGCAAGTATATTCACTAAGTGACTAAATAGATGATTTCGATCCGCTTGCCGGCCGCGGTGCTCTAGCGGTTCTAGGCGCTCAGTCCGGAACAGCGCGACTGCTACGGTCGCAGGCTCGAATCCTGCCTCGGGCATGGATGTGTGTGATGTCCTTAGGTTAGTTAGGTTTAAGTAGCTCTAAGTTCTAGGGGACTGATGACCACAGATGTTAAGTCCCATAGTGCTCAGAGCCATTTCGATCCGCTTATTGTCTTACAGTGAAATAAAAGGTCAGTTCAGATGAAAAATTTTACTTTTAGTTTCGTTTAATACTTCTTTTGTTTCTCTCTTTTTATTCCCATTTTTACTTCGTTCAGTTGTTGCTTCTCAGTTATATTTTGACCTAACTTAAATCTGTGATTAAGTTCTCTTCGCTTTCGTAGCAACTTTTGGACAGAGCTATCTATCCACGGTGGACCTTTCCGAACTCTCACCACCTGGTAAGGCGTCACATTACTGTGACCACCATCTATGTTCGACGTCAACGTGCAATAGTCACCTACAGACGACACGTGGTGCCATGACCAGTGGAGGGCATATAAAGCGGAAAAAAGTGCAGTCGTTGTTGTTATGCGGAAACGCAACTATTTATCTGACACTGAAATCGTTGGCTTTCGGTCCAAGGGAAGAGGCATTTCCAAAACGAGTAAGTTTATAAACTGTTCGCTTGCCGCAGTGGTTAAAGTAAACCGTGCGTGGCAAAATGGCGCTATCCAAAACCGGAGCCGAGGCAACCGTAGTGCACCACGGGCCATAGATAATAGCGGTGTACGACGGCTCCAGAGATGTGTACATGCGAACAGACGTGCAACTGTTCAGCAGCTGACCGTCCAGATGAACCAAGGGGATACCAACAGTGTCTCCTCAGTAACGGTTCAGCGAATGTTGCTGCGGATGAGTCTCCTCAGCAGGCACCTGATTCATGCAGCCATGCTGACTGTTGTTCATTGGAGACGAAAGCTGGAATTTGTACGCCATTGCCGCAACTGTATGTCCACTGAGAGGCGACAGGTTGACTTTTCAGATGATTCACGTTTTATGCTCCACTAAACAGATGGTCGTTGGCGTGTACGGGGTGAAACGTATGAGAGAAAACACACTGCAACAGTTATCGTCTTGGAAATATCTTCGTGTCATTCTCCGGGCGATCTCGACATTCTGGAACGGCTCTATTCTTGGGGACCATATCCACACCTACATGCAGTTTGTTTTTCCTCGGCATGATGGCATCTACCAGCAAGACAATGCAACTTGTCATATAGCTCGCAGTGTACGTGTGTGGTTCACCAGAATGAGTTTACCTTATTCCCCTGGTCTCAGCACTCCCTAGATCTAAACCCAACCGAGAATCCGTTGGACCACTTCGTCCAGGCTCTTCGCGCCATGGGCCATGGATCCTGAACGGAGGGACATAGCGCAGCTGGTCATAGCACTGGAGTCACCATGGTTCCACATCCCCGTTGGTATCTTCCAGACCCTCATTGGCTCTATTCCTGCACACCTCGTAGCGGTCTGCGCTGCAAAAGGTGGTTATTCAGATTTTTGACAGGTGTGACTGATCAGTATACATAGTGCTCTTGAATTTCATCCATTTGTGCTCCACAACTAAGCCCTCAGAGCTAAAAATTTTGTTAGATGACCATATGCTCAGATATCTCAGATGTCACCTCAATTTTTATTAATGCACAGATAATTAATGTTCTTAATGCGCAAATGAATACTTAAATTCGCTACCGAACTAAGTGCCACTTCGGTGATACCGTACCGAAAAGAAAAGGAGTTGTCCTGAAGAATATTGCGCTCCTTTCACGATCACGTGAGAAGCGCATATGTTGTTGCTGTCAAACCCTGGCCGGCCGCTGTGACCGAGCGGTTCTAGGCGTTTCAGTCTGGAACCGCGCGACTGCTACGGTCGCAGGTTCGAATCCTGCCTCCGGCATGGATGTGTGTGGTGTCCTTAGGTAGGTTTAAGTAATTCTAAGTTCTAGGGGACTGATGACCTCAGATGTTAAGTCCCACAGTGCTCAGAGCCATTTCAGCCCTGTTGGCTGTTTACTTAAGCACAGCGTACAAAGCAGGTGGATGGCTGCGCTCGGCCGAAGCAACGCCAGAGCTGTGTCGGCGAGGTAGTCGGACAGTAGCAGTCGAAGGAACGACGACGAATGGCGGAGTAGTATATGCGAAAAGTACTGTTAAATTTAACGTTTCGGGTAGAATATCGAGGGTGCTAGAAACACGTGAGTACTGTGTAAGTAAAATAACGAAACTAGTTTCTTTCGGAAAATGGAAATTTCTGGTAAGGCCTTATGGGACCAAACTGCTGAGGTCATCGGTCCCTAAGCTTACATACTACTTAATCTAACTTAAACTAACTTACGCTAAGGACAACACACACGCGCGCGCGCACACACACACACACACACACACACACACACACACACACACACACACACACACATGCCCGAGGGAGGACTCGAACCTCCGACGGGGGGAGCCGCCCGAACCGTGGCAAGACACCTCGGACCTCGCGACTTCCCAGCGCGGCCAGTTTCCAAAATGTTCAAATGTGCGTGAAATCTCATGGGACTTAACTGCTAAGGTCATCAGTCCCTAAGCTTACACAATACTTAACCTAAATTATCCTAAGGACAAACACACACACACACACACACACACACACACACACACACACACACACACACACACACACGCACACACCCATGCCCGAAGGAAGACTCGAATCTCCGCCTGGACAAGCCGCACAGTCCATGACTGCAGCGCCTTAGACCTCTCGGCTAACCGCGCGCGGCGCGGCTAGTTTCTTTCGGCACGTGTCGAACGTGATTAAGAAAGGTTGTGCAATCGGAGCTAGTTTTGTGTATAAACAGTTCGTGCCGGCAAACAAAGGAGAAAATAATAATATACAATTAAAAAACTGAAACGTCCCCTTAGAAAAATTATGAATTACTGTGCTGGTATATCTCTTACATTATTTGATTTTCAGACAACTGAGCAAAGCTGAACGTACTCAGACATTTCCCTCTTTACTTATTCTGATCATCACTAAACTGACACACAATAGTTTTAGCGCAACGCAATCTGACTTTCAATAATCCCTACAAAAGAATGGCCCTGACTAACAATGACCTATAACTTTCATGAATCACTTACCTCACAAAAATCTTCGTTACTCAAACTACTGCAATACAGCGAGCGCCAATACTGCCAGCTAAATAAAAGATTCTAACTACTGAAGGCACTAACTATTGAGAGGCATAGTTAGCAAATGAAAGATTTTGGTAGAGAACAAATTATGTATTTACCTTAATAGAGTTCAAAAGTCGTTCATGACATCCAGTCTTACAAATTTCCTTTTTCTGATGGACATCACGTCCAGATCGTCCGCTCTTAAAACTCTGCCATCTCTCTTCACATCCACCACAGCTGCCGGCTCACCTCCAACTGCGCAACGCTACGCGCTGTTCACATCCAACTGCCCAACACTACACTAGCAAATATTACAACAATGCAAACCAGCCACAGACTGCACACAGCACAGTTAGTGATTTTCATACAGAGCGATACGTGACGTTACCAACGTAAAAACCTGAACAGCCTACTTACAAAGCGAAAGGTTGTTAGTTCTTGTTTCATCTAACCATTTTGTCACAAATCGTCATCCAGAAACGATCGACACGCCCAACCATGGCTCATGACAATATTGCAGGTAAAATAGAGCACATTATTTGTTTGCTCTGGAAGACAATTCTTCAAATGTAGATGACAGATCATGACACTCTTTGGATATAAAAGCAACGGAATCCAGTGCTCAAGAATAAATATTGCATATTGCAGACTCTTTCTCTAACATTTCATTTTACAATCATATTACATCATACAAAAAATGTAAATGCTCACATAAACAGTAACCCTGACATTTAACAGACATCAGCATTAATAGTGTAGTAAATTTGAGGAGGACAACTAAGATACTCTGCAATTTGGCTACTATTGTCAGTCACTGTAGTAGCTGTTGACACAACAGCTGTATGATGCCCTCTTATAGTTACCTGATTTGAAATGTTCATATCTGTTAGTTACTAGTAGGTCTAATGCGTTGCCTCGAATGCTCCTTCATCTATTTTCTCTTGCCTTTTTAAGTTCGTTTCCTTTGTATAGCCCTTCATATATTTCTTCCAGCTTTTAGTTTCCTTTCTTCCCTTATTACTAGATTCCTTCTGAGCGCCTGATATTTAACAGCAGCTTCTTTTCTCCAAAGTTTTCTTTAATCTACCTATAGGTAGTAACAATCTATCCTACAGTCATGTACGTTTCTACAGTTTTACATTTCTCCTCTAACCATTCCTGCTTTTTTTCCATTTACTTTTACTGTCAGTTTCATTTTTAAACGTCTACATCCCTTTTGCCTGGTCCATTTGCAACATTTTTGTATTTTCCGCTTTCATCAATCAAATTTAATATCTCGTATGTCATCTGAAAATTTTTATTGGACCTTGAATTTTTCCTTGTTCTTCCAATTTTTATGAGAATGGAAGTTGGTTGTTCATTATAATACGTGTCTTATTGTTAGTGGAAGTCATGTTGCTCTGTGGGGTATGATACAGGCTTTCATGTAGTAATAAAATTGTTGTAAGAATCCAATTGTGTTGACGCAGTGTAAAAAGACACCTACTTAAAAAACTTGCCTCATACGAAATAAACTCATAAGAGTACCACTACAGCTACTATTCTGTGTTGTGACTTATCATTTCTTTAAGTTAGAACGCCATCACGTGACATGTAATCAATGGTTTTCGGGAAATAATTCAGTAAAAACTGGGGAAGACTAAACTGTTTGTGAGAGCAGCATGCTCAGACTGGCGATTAAGTGGATGAGGTGGACATCTAGACACTTGCGAAGGAAACATCGCCAGCTTGACCTCATGTTTTATGAAGGAGAAAGCACACTTGCAAGATATCAGCTCCAGGAACGGATCCCGCTCGAAAATTCGGGCCATAATTGTGATAATACGGTCTTATGACCTTCAGTTTTTAAACTTTCGCGCAGGCCGTCTGTTTGCGTCATTCCGCCTCACTGCAGCCGCCGCCCAAGAGGGAAGTACAGTACGGCGGAGTGACAAACACATCCATCCTATTCACGGGATGTTGAAGACGAGGGAAGAGGAGAGGGGCGCTGGACACGTCTGCCGAACTTGTTTTTATATCTTACTCGAGAACACCTTATTCTATGCGAAAAATAGTAAACGATATGAGCATGTAATAAGTCAACCTCAATATAGTTGGAACAATATTCTCGTACTGATATTCTGCAGCTATATATGAAGGGCTTATTTCAATAGTGGTACAAGTCCATTACCTCCACTTTTCTGTCTTTAATGCTTCTGAAATTAATGAGCCAAACAAACAGAGTTCATCTCTAGCAAGAAGCCATATGTTTGAATATTTCTGGTATCTCAACTGCAGATTTTTCAGCGCTCATTTAACTTGAGGACTCTGTATCTCAATATGCACAAAAATGGACTTGTACCACTATTGAAATAAGCCCTTCATATATGTCTCAAAATCCAATCAATAAACCCAAGCCATGGAAGAATTGTTATGAAATGAAGGGAACGATATTCGATCTACGCGGGATAGTGCATCTCCTGCAGATGTACTTCATTTTAATAGTGCCAGCTTTAAAATCGAAAGAAAGTAACGCACGTCAGCGATGTTACTAATGAAATAGCGCTACGCTAGTTCTTTAACGACAAACTAATTCGTTTCATTAATTTCCACTGCATTTGCAAATCACAACTTAAAAAGTTCAAAGCAAAGAGATCTCTGGAACCAGTTACATGTTGGAAACGGCCCACTTTGATACCGTCAACGAAGTGTGTTACCAGTGTCAAAACAGTAATTCACAAACCACTTACTCACTCGCTGTACAGTACGTCGTGTTCAGGAATTAGATGGCTGAAATAGGGCGGAGCGAGTGACAGACAACGGGTGCGGGAAGAAGCTTAAAAGCTGTACTTTAGAAAGGTCATGACTGGACACTAACAGAATTATGGTCCAAATTTTCGCGCAGGGTCGATTTCTGGGGTCGATTTCTTGGAAGTGTACTTTTTTCTTCTTAAAATATGAGGTCAAACTGGTGATTTTTCCTTGTGAGATCTACAATCTGTCTTTGTCAGAGTTGCACGTACGAATTCAAAACGTTGTGCAAAATGCCACTAAATTGGCTCTATAGTTCATAGCGGCCGTAACTATCTGGAAACGAGCATGGGCACCAGAAAACATCGCTCAGATGAAAGATATCCAGCAGAATAGTCACGGAGACCAACTTGGTTATATTTAGTTCTGGTTACGGTTTCCGAATAAATTAGTATCGGAACATTTATATCTTAAATAGTTTCTGCGCATGTACTCTTAAAACCACTGGGAAATACACGGCGTGTGTACTTAGCACAGTACCACATGTCAGGGTTTCTTCCAGTTCCATTCATGTATGAACTATAGGAAGATTGTTTAAATGCCTCGATGGGTACTGAAATCTCAGGTACGCGCTGTACTGGAATGTTTGTACAGGATGTTTCAGATAATGCATTTTTCTCTGTAAGTTAAAAAAATACGTGAACGGCACATTTATTTAGACAGGTAAACGTCAGAATCATTACTCTTTCTGTGGAGTTAGAACAAAGTTTATTTTCCACATGGTTTGGCAACGAGCTACGATTTTCCAAATGGAACATTACTTTTTTCTACCGTGTAATTGATGCATTTAAAATTACTGCGTACAATTCAATTAAACAAATATTTTTGTCAGTTTTAATTAGGGAGCTGCAAGGGTTGGCGCACGAAAAGTCGGCACCGGGTACAGACAGCTCTCCAATTACTCACGAATACAACAACAGACAGGCAAACATGCAATAATTAGATAATAAAGAATTACTAAGAATACGAAAATAGTCACAATAGCTTTGCAAAAACAAATGACAATTGGCGGGCGACAATGAGTAGTCTAGCACTCGGGGCCGGTTTTTCGTGCGCCACGCACGAAGTTTTAGGGGTGGATGCAAAAAGCTGTACATAATCAACTGTGTTCAAATGGATGTTCTGGTCAGGGAATGTTCAGTTAAGTGAGATTCAAAACGTGTCCACTTTCCTGAATTGACAACTCTATACGCCTTGTAAACAACCTACAGTGTCATGGAGCGGAAAGCTTCCTCTATAAACTGTTTGAAGTAACGTTCTGTTAGATAATAGAATGTATCCTTACACTGCTGTATAAGAGGAACTGAGAGGGGCACTCTAGTTTTTACAGTTTCTTTTACATTTGTAACTTAAAATTTGATGATCTTTTTTTTTGGGGGGGGGGGGGGGAGGGGGAAGTGTTAGGGATATAAATTGATGAGCACTGTTGTATTCGTTTCCACGTCATTTTAAAGACAAAATTCGTTTGTTATAAACAAAAAATTAACCTGGCTTTAAATCATGACAGTCTTGGCCCACATACAATATAGCTAAGTTCAAACTACATGTGCTATTGCTTTTCTGCTACATGCTGTGTGTAGAGCTAATAGTTTGCTGTAAGACGAGATAACTGGTTATGGTGCAGTATATGCCAATATTACCTTAATTTTCGAACGATTACATTACATTTGCACTGACAACGGGAATGTGACAGCCGAAAATGCTGACTGGACCATTAGCAGAGGACGATTGGTCACTGCACTGTACGGACGCTGCTTTTGCGACATAGATTGAAGTGACAAAAGTCATGCGATAGTACCGAATATCGTTTCACACTTCACTTTGCTCGGCGTAGTGTTGCAGCTCGACGTGGCATATACTCAAAAAGCCTTTGGAAGTCACCTGCAGAAATATCGAGCCACGCAGCGTGCTTCCGCTACAGCCGTCCACAACTGCGAAAGTGTTGCCGGTGCAGGATTTTGTGCACGAACTGACCTCTCGATTTTGTCCCATAAATGTTCAATGGGATTCATGTCGGGGGATCTGGTGGCCAAATCATTCACTCGAATTGCCCAGAATGATCTCCAAACCAACTGCAAACAATTGTGGCTCAGTGACATGGCACACTGTCATCCGTAACAATTCCATCATTGTTTGGGAACATGAAATTCATGAATGGCTGCAAATGGCCTCCAAGTAGCCGAACACAACCGTTTCCAGTCAATGATGAGGCCAGTTGGACCAGAGGACCCAGTCCATTCCACGTCAACACAACCCACACCAGCTTGCACAGTGCCTTGTTGACAACTTGGGTCCGTGGTTTTGGGGGCTCTGCACTACACTCGAACCGTTCCGTCACGTCTTACAAACTAAAATCAAGACTCATCTGACAAGCCCACTGTTTTTTTGACTAGAGTCCTATCGATATGGCGGCCCAGGAGAGGTGCTGCAGGCGATGGCATGCTGTTAGCAAAGGCACTCGCGTCGGTCGTCTGCTGCCATAGCCCATGAATGCCAAATTTCGCCACACTGTCCTAACGGATGCATTCGGCGTACGTCCTACACGGATTTGTGCGGTTATTTCACGCAGTGTTGTTTGTCTGTTAGCACCGACAACTCTACACAAACGCCGCTGCTCTCAGTCGTTAAGTGAAGGCTGTCAGCCACTGCGTTGTCCATGGTGAGAGGTAATGCCTGAAATGTGGTATTCTGTGCACAACCTTGACACTGTGGATCTTGGACTATTTAATTCCTTAATGATTCCCAAAATGGAATGTCCCATGCATCCAGCTCCTACTTGTATTCTGCGCTCAGAATCTGTTGTCATGTGACCATAATCACATCGGAAACATTTTCACATGAATCAAATGAGTATCAATGACAGCTCCGGCAATGCACTGCCCTTTTGTATCTTGTGTGAACGATACTATCGCCATTTGTATATGCGCATATCGCTGTCCCGTGACTCAGTATAATCTGGCTGCCTGTGTTGCTGAGCGGTATAGCAAACAAATGCCAAATGTAATAATCCAGCACATGTGATTTCGAACTGTATATGGCGATGGGAATCTCAGTAACATTTTTGTAGAAATTGTAAAACAAAAAGTGTTGTCTTCTCTTCGTTAGATTAACTGTTGGTCTCACTTACGACTACATATCTCCTCTTGCCTTCCTCAGGTAAACTCCAGGGCATGCCTCACTCCCTTTACCCACTAATCAGTTAAACACAACCTGCAAACTAAACTGGTGGAAAACACCAATTTTCATACTTCATGATTCCTCTCTTCCTTAGCAATTCGCATATCTAACGTTCGCCCCTTCGTTCACAGGACTGCGATTATGGATCTAAAGTCCCTACAGCCTTAATTACAAAATTGTTGTCTATTTCACACTTTACAAGTATTTCACTACGTCAAAGACTTCAAGTGCGTGATTTCGACTGCCGACAGTGAAAATTTCTTCATTTCTTCGTCGTTTTAATCACTTCGCATTAATTCTATCTAATTTGACTGGTTCCTTACTATCTCATAATGTCGCACTTTTCAGATGATCTACGACTGCCAGTAGACTTTCCCACCTCCAACTTGCAGTTTCGACTAGTATTAATTTTCTGTGGTGATTCATATCCTTTCTCAACTAATCTCGCAGTGCGTACCGGAATTACAGGTCAGTAAGTAAGATAATTCATAGGGTCTATAAAAAGGAATGATTTCAAGGTTCACACACTAGGCATTCTGTTTACTGAAAATATGCGTCATTAGCAGCGATATAGACAAAAATTCCATACTATTTTACGAATTGTGCTCTTTATAACTATTTAGTAACAAATTCATGCAAACACACCACATTTTTCACATTTTTCTGGTTTGAAATCCAAATACGACAGCTTTACATGATCCAAGTCATGTTTAAATGTGTGTAAAATCTTATGGGACTCAACTGCTAAGGTCATCAGTCCCTAAGCTTACACACTACTTAACCTAAATTATCCTAAGGACAAACACACACACACACCCATGCCCGAGGGAGGACTCGAACCTCTGCCAGGACCAGCCGCATAGTCCATGACTGCAGTGCCTCAAACCGCTCGGCTAATCCCGCGCGGCCATGATCCAAGTTAACTGGATGGAAATTTTGGCCTCTTCGTCTCAGGTCACTCAACAGTAATGTGTTACTACTATTGTGGTCTTCAGTCCGAAGGCTGGTTTGATGTAGTTCTCCACACTAGCCTCTCTATCTGCAACCTTCACCCACTTGAACCTGCTGCCTGTAGCCAATTCTCGGTCTCCCTGTACGCATCTTTTGTATCTCCTCCCATTGGAATTTGTTGAGGTCTCTGAACTCTTTCCCGTTTACAAAACAAACGCGTGACGAAACGCGCCGTACTTCGTTTAATTTTTCAGTTACTCTTCTATTAATCCAACCTGGTAATGGTCCGAGACTGACGACCGGTACTTAAGAATCGGTCTTTAAGCCACTTCTTTCCTTATGAATTGCATTTCCCTAGATTTCTTCCAATGAAGCCCAGGCTGGGATATCCTTTTGTAGAAATAGTTTTATGTGGTCATTTCACTTTAGACCACTACCGACGTTTACTCTTTGGCGTACTGCGTGTTACATAATGGCGTTTTCACTATTTGGGAGATTGTAGAAGATGAAATTCGCAACGTTACGATATCAGGAACCTATGGCCGGAATGTGAAATAAAGTTTCTGTTGCCATAACTGGACTATTGAAAATCCATGCATTACCTGATGAGAAGTTACCGTGTGAGATTCTCATTACATATTTGACTGGAATTCTTGGAGGTCATCTAACTCGACTGCGCACCTTACCCAGTTATTTGAATGGTGCGTGGTATTTGAAATTTCTGGAGAATGCCATGTCTGAACTTCTGGAGGACGTTTCGTTGTAATTGTGTGCTAGTTTGTGGTTCCAGAATGACAGTGCTCCAGTGCAATTTGATCATCAGACCAGGGCATATCTCACAGGCACCTTCAGGCTGAGGGTAACTGGAAAGGCTATGCTCAATCTCTTCCTGTGTACTACCCTGACCTCTTGACTATTTTCATCTCTGGTTATGTAAGGTCTTTAGTGTACTCAACACCAATAGGAGCAGTACCTAAGGTTATTACTCGCATCTTTACAGTGGTTGATACCATTAAAGAGGAGTGCGGAATCTTAGAAATTAGACAAAATATGGGATGTTTAGAAGAAAAACTGATTTTGGACGGTAACAACTACGAAACATGGGACGTGCCGACAAGGAAATATGTGTTGTTTGAATGGGCGTGGCTTAGAGTTTCAAAAAATCGCCATTAGATGTCAGCAGATGTGTCTTCTCAGTTTGCAGTCAGCAGGAAGTAAGATGGCGTCTGCACAACAGAACGTGTTTTGTGTGCTACAGTTTGCAAAGAGTGGGTCATGATTTCGGTCCGGCTTGCTTTTCGTCGGCGTTTTGGCATTGATCGCCCTGCACTCAAAAGCATTCGTCATTGGTATAACCAATCTGAAGAGACAAGATGCTTGTGGAAAGGTAAGAGTCTAGGTTGACTTCGCACTTCTGATGAATTCGGCAACCGTGTGAGCAGAGTCCAGGAAAGTGCATTCGCTGTGCAGACAGGGTACTGGCAGTGCCTCGTACGACTGTCTGGCTAGTGTTCACGCTGCGTTTGGTCTATAAAACATACAGCCTATAATTAGCACTAGCCCTTCGCGTTGGCGGTAAAAGGAAACAGGTTGACTTCAGCATGCTCTACTGGAGGACATGGAAGACAATACATTTTTACTATGGTTAGTTTTCAGTGATGAAGCAACATTTCAATCAGGTATAAAGTAAACTGATATGAAATGTGCATATGGCGACTCCAGAGTCCTCATGACGATAATGAGCACGAAAGAGACTCGTCTACCATAAAGTGAACGTTTTTGTGCCATTTCTCATGAAAAGGTGTACGGTCCCTCCTTTTTTGAGAAAAACACAGTGACTGGGATCAGCTACCTTCAAATGCTGCAAAATTGGCCTTTTCCAAAACTTCCGGAGGACTCCGACTGACAGGATGGATCTCCACTACACTGACAGAATAATGTACATCAGTTTCTAAATGACACTCTGCCTCAACGCTGCACTGCATTCTTGTCCTGCATGATCCCCAGACATGGCCCCATGCGATTTTTTCTTGGTGGATGTGTGAAGGGAAGTGTAGCAGATACATTGTGTAAATTTTATGTCGAATTTAGCTATCGTCTAGACGTTATCTGTGCTCCTACTGGCAGACACACAGATCATTATAACAGAATAACTAAAACTTTAACATTTTGTGAGTATTTTGCAATTCATCCCAGGTTTGTAGTAAGTTTTTATGAATAAATATGGAGTTTTGAAATCAGGTCATTCTTTTGGAATCACCGCTGTACTGTTACTCTTCGCACATTATGCAGCGAAGCTGATGGTCGTGACGCTGAACATCTACTCTGTGGTAGTGAAGACATAGATACGGTTTACAGAATTGGATTTTTACTATACTGTCAAGACATGTTTTCCAAACTACAGTACTCTGCTGTTTCATTTAGCGTATTTAATGTGGAGAAAGTTTGTAGGGCTGTAGAAACTTTATTTCATATTTCCTGCTAATGGTTCCTTACATCGAAACGTTTCTACTTTCATCCTCTACAATCTGGCAAATTTGTAAAACGTCGTTCTGTAAAATCCTATATAGGGTTGCAGTGTTTCCAGTGATACATCACCAGTTGTATTTACGTGCGATACGCTACGTTTACTTACATTCAGAGTCAAATGCCAGTCCCTGCACAAATCGTCGATCATCTGCAAGACTTCCTGCAGATCGCTACAGCCTTCTGGCCTTGCTCCTCCTATTGACAACAGCGTCATCTGCGAACAGTCTTAAAGAGTTTTCAACGTTATCCGATTGACCGTTATATTTACTGTAAACAGTAACGGCTCGATAGCATCTTGTGGTAATCTGAGAGACACTCCAAAACTCAGCTCGTTCTGTTCCTCCGTGAGATCCATAGCGCTGTGGAGAACGGCTCTCAGGTTGATGCCGTGCTCCATGACTTCAGAAAGGCATCTGACACCGTCGCACATTGCCGTTTAGTGAAAAAATGTGAGCTTGTCAAGTATCTGACCAGACTTCCTTGCAGACAGAATTAAACACGTCGCTCTTAACGGAACAGAATCGACAATTGTAAACGTAAGTGCCCCCCACCCCCCATGAATCATGGACCTTGCCATTGGTGGGGAGGTTTGTGTGCCTCAGCGTTACAGATAGCCATAACGTAGGCCTTGTGACACTAACCAAAACGGCCTTGCTGTGCTGGTACTGCGAACGGTTGAAAGCAAGGGAAAACTACAGCTGTAATTTTTCCCGAGGGCATGCAGCTTTACTGTGTGGTTCAATGATGATGGCGTACTCTGGGTAAAATATTCCGGAGGTAAAATAGTCCCTCATTTGGATCTCCGGGCGGGGACTACTCAGGAGGACGTCGTTATCGGGAGAAAGAAAACTGGCGTTCTGCGTATCGGATAGTGAAATGTCAAATCCCTTAATCGTGCAGGTAGGTTAGAAAATTTAAAAAGGGAAATGGATAGGTTAAAGTGAGATATAGTGGCAATTAGTGATGTTCGGTGCCAGGAGGAACAAGACTTCTGGTCAGGTGAATGCGGGGTTACAAATACAAAATCAAATAGGGGTAATGCTAGAGTAGGTTTAATAATGAATAAAAAATAGGATTGCACGTAAGCTACTACAAACAGCATAGTGAACACATTATTGTGGTCAAGATGGACACGAAGCCCACGCCTACCACAGTAGTACAAGTTTATATGCCAACTAGCTCTGCAGATGACAAAGAGATTGATGAAGTGTATGATGATAAAAGAAATTATTTAGACAGTGAAGGGAGACGAAAGTTTAGTAGTCATAGGCGACTGGAATTCGACAGTAGCAAAAGGAAGAGAAGGAAACGTAGTAGGTGAATATGGAATGGGGGTAAGAAATGAAAGAGGAAGCTGCCTGGTAGAATTCTGCACAGAGCATAACTTAATCATAGCTAACACTTGGTTCAAGAATCTTGAAAGAAGGTTGTATACATGGAAGAGGCCTGGAGATACTGGAATGTTGCAGATAGATTATATAATGGTAAGACAGAGTTTTAGGAACCAGGTTTTAAATTGAAAGACATTTCCAGGAACAGATGTGGACTCTGACCACGATCTATTGGTTATGAACTGTAGATTAGAACTGAAGAAACTACAAAAAAGTGGGAATTTAAGGAGATGGGACTTGGATAAACTGAAAGAACCAGAGGTTGTACAGAGTTTCAGGGGGAGCATAAGGGAACGATTGACAGGAATGGGGGAAAGAAATACAGTGGAAGAAGAATGGGTAGCTTTGAGAGATGAAATAGTGAAGGCAGCAGAGGATCAAGTAGGTAAAAAGACGAGGGCTAATAGAAATCCTTGGGTAACAGAAGAAATATTGAATTTAATTGATGAAAGGAGAAAATATAAAAATGCAGTAAATGAAGCAGACAAAAAGGAATACAATCGTCTCAAAAATGAGATAGACAGGAAGTGCAAAATGGCTAAGCAGGGATGGCTAGAGGACAAACGTAAGGATGTAGAGGCATATCTCACTAGAGGTAAGATAGATACTGCCTACAGGAAAATTAAAGAGATCTTTGGAGAAAAGAGAACCACTTGTATGAATATAAAGAGCTCAGGTGGATACCAAGTTCTAAGCAAAGAAGGGAAAGCAGAAAGGTGGAAGGAGTATATAGAGGGTCTATATAAGGGCGATTTTCTTGAGGACAATATTATGGAAATGGAAGAGGATGTAGATGAAGACCAAATGTGAGATATGATACTGTGTGAAGAGTTTGACAGAGTACTGAAAGACCTAAGTCGAAACAAGGCCCCGGGAATAGACAACATTCCATTAGAACTACTGACTGCCTTAGGAGAGCCAGCCCTGATAAAACTCTACCATCTGGTGAGCAAGATGTATGAGACAGGTGAAATACCCTCAGACTTCAAGAAGAATAGAATAATCCCAATCCTAAAGAAGGCAGGTGTTGACAGATGTGAAAATTAACGAACTCTCAGATTAATAAGTCACGGCTCCAAAATACTGACGCGAATTCTTTACAGACGAATGGCATTTGTACACTTAGAGAACGCTTTTGACAATGTTGACTGGAATACTCTCTTTCAAATTCTGAAGGTGGCAGGGGTAAAATACAGCGGTAAAATACAGTGGAGGGGCATGAAAGGGAAGCAGGGGTTGGAAAGGGAGTGTGACAGGGTTGTAGCCTATCCCTGATGTTATTCAATCTGTATATTGGGCAAGCAATAAAGGAAACAAAAAAATTGGAGTAGATATTAAAATCCATGGAGAAGAAATAAAAACTTTGAGATTCGCGGATGACGTAATTCTGTCAAAGACAGCAAAAGACCTGGAAGAGCAGTTGAACGGAATGGACAGTGTCTTGAAAGGAGGATATACGATGAACATCAAGAAAAGCAAAAAGAGGATAATGGAATGTAGTCGAATTTAGTCTGGTGATGCTGAGGGAATTAGATTAGGATATGAGACACTTAAAGTAGTAAATGAGTTTTGCTATTTGAGGAGCAAAATAACAGATGATGGTCGAAGTAGAGAGGATATAAAATGCAGACTGGCAATGGCAAGGAAAGAGAAATTAATTAACATCAGTATAGATGTAAGTGACGGGAAGCCGTTTGTATGGAGCGTATGGAAGTGAAACACGGACGAGAAATACTTTAGACGAGAAGAGAATAGCGATCACATAACTAATGAGGAGGTATTGAATAGAATTGGGGAGAAGAGAAATTTGAGGCACAACTTGACTAGAAGAAGGGATCGGTTGGTAGGACATATTCTGAGGCATCAAGGGGTCACCAATTGAGTACTGAAGGGCAGCGTGGAGGGCATGGAGAGCTGCATCAAACCAGTCTCTGGATTGAAGACCACAACAACAACAACAACAACAACAAAGATAATTGCCAGAGTACCTCAAGAAAGTACTATAGGACCGTTTCTGTTATAATGTATATAAATGAACTAGTAGAAAGTGTCGAAAGCTGTTTAAGACTGTTCGCAGATGATGCGGCTGTCTACAAGAAAGTAGCAACGCCAGGAGACATCAGTTTGCAGAATGACCTGCAGAGGACTGATGAATGGTGCAAACTGTTGTGGTTGACCCCGAACGTAAGTAAATATAGCATATTGTCGTTACATAGGAAAAGAAATCCACTACTATAGAAATACACTATTGATGACAAAGCGTTGGGAACAGTATCTACCGTAAAATATCTAGGGGGAACTATTCAGAACGACCATATGTGGAATGACCACATAAAACAAATAGTGGGAAAAGCAGGTGACACACTGAGTTTCATGGCAATAATCTCAAGGAAATGTAACTCACCCACAAAAGAAGTGGCTTAGAAGGCGCTTGTTCGACCGATTCTTGAGCGTTGTTGATCAATCTGGGACCCTTACCGGGTACAACTGATAGACACGATAGAAAGGACCCAACGAAAGGTGGCGCATATCATCATCGGTATCGTTTAGTTGACGCGAGAGTATTACAAAGATGTTCAAAACCTCAAGTGACAGACGCTACAAGAGAGGCGTCGTGCATCACGAAGAGATTTACTGTTGAAATTTCGACAGAGTAGTTTCCAATAGCAGTCAGACAATACATTGCTTCCTCCCACATGCCTCTCAGGAAATGACCACGACGAGAAAATTAGATAAATGAGAGTTAATACAGAAATTACCGATAGTCCTTCTTCCCAGGCGCCACTCTCGAGTACAGGGAGGGGGGATCAGTTAGTGATACCAGAAGAATCCTCCGCCACATAGGATTAGAGGGCTTGCGAAGTATGATGTAGATGTAGATCTCGAAGTTACTTTCATATCTATCGATTTCATCCTGTTCGATAAGTTAGTGTATTTTTGGTTGTAGCAGCTATTGTTATGTATATGAGTACTATGTATCCACGTACAAAAATTAAATATGTTATTGGCCTATAAATTGTCTTCCAGGCTTCGTGAAATGCTGTATGAAACTTTGTAGAAATACGTTGCTGAAATAGTTACTCGCTAACATCCTCTCGCCACCAGTTTCACAACACATAGTATAAAAAGTATTGTCTTTCAGTTTTTGCGATAATCCATTTGCCTGTACATTACTGAAGGTACATTATTTTCACGTAGATTTAAACATTTTATGAGAACTGGGTACATATTTGCTGCGAGTCGTCAACATTGACAGGGATGTGGAGGGAGGTGGCAGCTAGGCTTACTAAAGTTTGCAGAAAAATCAGTTTTCTTCCTCACTGGTCACTTGAAGCTCCAGTTTTCGGTCCCCTGTGGTCACTTTCAGTGCTGGTAAGGTTTGGAACAGGGTCTGCTCAGCCCTTTGGGACCAGGTGAAAAGCTGTTTCTTTAAATACGCTGTGAAAATGGTGCGCAGGCCGCCGAAATGGCGTCATATTGAAAAGCTTGCGCCGGTTGGGAACCACGACAATTCGTTTTTAGTAGTCATTTCGTTAGCAACGTAAATGCGGACGGTCCAGCGGCAGACAACGCAAGTGGAAAACGCTGCGGCAGCTGCTCTCGACGTACGTGTGTGTACTGTGTGCTTGCCAGCTGAGGTCGTCTTTTGTTCTCGATAGTCCAGAGTACACAATGCGTTGTGTAGATGACACGTTATCTGCTACACCAGTACACAGTGATGCCAAAAAGTATTCGCCCGACCACAGCGGACAAACTTTAAGAAGCTCAATCATAAAAATATAGCTACGAGATGAACAATGAATACTTCCTTACATCGGCAGAAAATCCTAAGAAATTTTGGTCTTAAGTCAAAACGGTAGGTGGATCAAAACAAAATGTCCAGACACTCTGTGACCAAAATGGTACTGAAACAGAGGATGACAGACTGAAGGCCGAAATACTAAATGTCTTTTTCCTAAGCTGTTTCATAGAGGAAGACTGCACTGTAGTTCCTTCTCTAGATTGTCGCACAGATGACAAAATGGTAGATATCGAAATAGACGACAGAGGGATAGAGAAACAATTAAAATCGCTCAAAAGAGGAAAGGCCGCTGGACCTGATGGGATACCAGTTCGATTTTACACAGTGTACGCGAAGGAACTTGCCCCCCTTCTTGCAGCGGTGTACTGTAGGTCTCTAGAAGAGCGTAGCGTTCCAAAGGATTGTAAAAGGGCACAGGCCTTTCTTGTTTCCAAGAAGGGACGTCGAACAGATGTGCGGAACTATAGACCTATATCTCTAACGTCGATCAGTTGTAGAATTTTGGAACACGTATAATGTTCGAGTATAATGACTTTTCTGGAGACTAGAAATCTACTCTGTAGAAATCAGCATGGGTTTCGAAAAAGACGGTCGTGTGAAACCCAGCTCGCGCTATTCGTCCACGAGACTCAGAGGGCCATAGACACGGGTTCACAGGTAGATGCCGTGTTTCTTGACTTCCGCAAGGCGTTCGATATAGTTCCCCACAGTCATTTAATGAACAAAGTAAGAGCATATGGACTATCAGATCAATTGTGTGATTGGATTGAAGAGTTCCTAGATAACACAACGCAGCATGTCATTCTCAATGGAGAGAAGTCTTCCGAAGTAAGAGTGATTTCAGGTGTGCCGCAGGGGAGTGTCGTAGGACCGTTGCTATTCACAATATACATAAATGACTTGTGGATGACATCGGAAGTTCACTGAGGCTTTTTGCAGATGATGCTGTGGTATATCGAGAGGTTGTAACAATGGAAAATTGTACTGAAATGCAGGAGGATCTGCAGCGAATTGACGCATGGTGCAGGGAATGGCAATTGAATCTCAATGTAGACAAGTGTAATGTGCTGCGAATACATGTAAAGATAGATCCCTTATCATTTAGCTACAAAATAGCAGGTCAGCAACTGGAAGCAGTTAATTCCATAAATTATCTGGGAGTACGCATTAGGAGTGATTTAAAATGGAATGATCATATAAAGTTGATCGTAGGTAAAGCAGATGCCAGACAGATTCATTGGAAGAATCCTAAGGAAATGCAATCCGAAAACAAAGGAAGTAGATTACAGTACGCTTGTTCGCCCACTGCTTGAATACTGTTCAGCAGTGTGGGATCCGTACCAGATAGGGTTGATAGAAGAGATAGAGAAGATCCAACGGAGAGCAGCGCGCTTCGTTCAGGAACATTTAGTAATCGCGAAAGCGTTACGGAGATGATAGATAAACTCCAGTGGAAGACTCTGCAGGAGAGACGCTCAATAGCTCGGTACGGGCTTTAGTTAAAGTTTTGAGAACATACCTTCACCGAAGAGTCAAGCAGTATATTGCTCCCTCCTACGTATATCTCGCGAAGAGACCATGAGGATAAAATCAGAGAGATTAGAGCCCACACAGAAGCATACCGACAATCCTTCTTTCCACGAACAATACGAGACTGGAATAGAAGGGAGAACCGATAGAGGTACTCAAGGTACCCTCCGCCACACACCGTCAGATTGCTTGCTGAGTATGGATGTAGATGTAGATGTAGATGTACATTTAGAAATTAAGCGCTATTATGGTTCGTGCGTTGCTTAATTTGTAAACAAATCCGTTTTTTAAAAAATTCACGCTTCAGTTGATGTCAAACAAGTATTCGTCTAGTCAGCAAGATCGTAAGTATGGCGCCAAACTGATACACACCCCTTTCACTTTCCTAATACATTTGTGTTTCATCCACTGTAGAGGATAGTTCCTCTTTATCTTCAAATCCGTTAATTGATATTATTTAAGATGGGTCGAAACCATCGCGACACTACAAAAGAAGAGAGAGAAATATGCGTCACATTGGTTCTAAATGGGAAATACTTGCAATAAATCGGAGAAATTACCGGCACACTCACCGGTACAGTGACTATTATATACAGGTTAAATCAGAACAAAGCGCACGAAAACTAATCACGAAGCGGTTGTGCTGCAGTTCTATACAAGGTGGCAAAACGACAGCTGCTTAGAAAAATCAAGAAAAATCCAAACCTAAGCGCTCTACTACGTGCTACTGCAGTTCAGGTGCACACAGGAACGTTTGTCTCAGTACAGACTTTGAGAAATGTGCATTATGGAGGCCGAACAGCTCGTAGATAACCATGTATCAATAGAATCAACAGAAGGAAGTGAGTTGCATGTGCAAGAAAACATAAATCCGACGGGTTTCATTACTGGAAAGAGGTTGTATTTACTCACGAAAGTCGGTTTCAGCTATTTAAAGGGGGTAGGACGTCAAACGGGCCGACTTGGAGCAGGAGAGGCACCACAGGACATTTCAATTTCCACTGTCTATACTTCTAAAAATAAATTTATAATACTTTGTCAGCATGACCGAGACGGATTTAGAATTCACACTCTTAGCAGCGGAAGTTCGAAAACGTAACGAAATAATTTTTTTACATGTGAAATTTCATCATTTTTTTCACTTACTAATGGCAGCATTTGTTGCTATAGGTACACTTTTCTTCATAAGTAAGAGAGATTCTTCGATGAATTTCGTACAGCATGCAAACCACACTTAAAGGTGTATGAAACTCTAGAATTTTCCAAATCTGTTTAAAACTGTGGTAAAAATGGAGGTAATTACTATAAAATTTGTGTTATTTTCTAAACATGATGTTTAAAATATAACAGCTTATTCGTTTTTTCATAAATTTAATAAATTCTAGAGTTTCATACACCTGTAAGTATGGTATGTATGCTGTGGAAAATTCATCGAAGAATCTCTCCAACTTATGATGAAAAGTGTATCTAAGCAACAAATGCAGCCATTAGTAAGTGTAAAAAAAGATGAAGTTTCATACGTAAAAAAATTTTTTTTGTTATGTTTTCGAACTTCCACTGCAACGAGTGTGAATCCTGAATCCTTCTTGGTAATGCTGACGAAGTTTTATGAATATATTTGTAAAAGTATAGACACTGGAAATTAAAACGTCCTGTGATGCCTCTCCTGCTCCAAGTCGGCCCGTTTGATGTCCTAACCCCCCCCCCCCCCCCTTAAGTCAATGGGCGGGCAACAGCGTAGAGAAAAAAGAATTGTGAACTTGAAGAGAGATATAAGGGATTTTTTAACTGAAGACATTGAAATATCTCATAAACTATACAGCAGATCAAAAGAAGTTATAATTCTAATTTGTTTGTCTCGGAGGGGGACATCCAATGGACCACACTCGATCCCCCACCCCATCCCAGGCAGGGGACAACTTTGAAATCTTGAACGGCAGCCTCCGTGTTTTGTGTAAATTACGATTCTAAAGCAAAATCTACATACGTATTGTCTGAAGCATTTTCTTCGTTTCGTCTCAGATGCTGTTGTAATCGGAGGAATAGACATGGGTACACAGTCGTAATTGGCAACTCGCTACTCAATGGCCGTTGTCCGCCCAGGTAGCTGAGTGGTCAGCGTGACAGACTGTCAATCCTAAGGACCCGGGTTCGATTCCCGACTGGGTCGGAAATTTTCTCCGCTCAGGGACTGGGTGTTGTGTTGTCCTAATCATCATCATTTCATCCCCATCGACGCGCAGGTCGCCGAAGTGGCGTCAAATCGAAAGACCTGCACCAGGCGAACGGTCTACCCGACGGGAGGCCCTAGCCACACGACATTTCCATTTCAATGGCCGTTGAATACCCACTGGCAAGTGGGACCCCACCACCAAGCTGCGAGGGTCAGTATTTCGTAACTTCTAGTTGGAAACCCCATTCGCAACGTTGTATTCCTCCGACTTACCGAACAGGGGACTATTGGACACGAAACGAAGGAAATGCTTCAGACAAAACGTATGCAGATTTTGCCGTAGTATCGTCATCTGCAGTAAAAAACGGGGGTTCCCAGTGAAGGTTTCAAAGCTGTACCCCGCCACACATACACACACACACACACACACACACGGCGTATGGTGGCGGTTCGAGTGTGGTATAGTTTTCGAGAGATTTTAAAGTCTCCAGTTAAAATGGATGTCCAATCTGACATGACGAAACATGTTCTGAAATGTTTTTACACATGAAGAATACACCGAAAGAAACACTATGTCAAAATTTTAACAGCTAAGACACGTTATTTTTTTTTAAATGTTGAAAATTGCCGAATTCGTAGCTCTCCAGGCACCCGTAACAGAGCTGTGGCAGACTTCACACGCGCAACACGACAGGCGCAATGCATTAGTAAACTGATAGCACGACACAATGCGATCGTAGTTTGTAAAGCGTATTTCAGTTTCCGTTGATAGTTTCTCTGATGCAACTGATCACAGCTACTACTCGCTCGAATTTCAGCTCGTTTAATATCCATGGTAATTAACAAATGCATTTGCGATATTGCTATGTATTAACAACGAAGATAAAACTGAATTAATTTTCTTTGACTTATCAAAGTCCATCATTCTTGTGGATGTGGACAGCAGCTAACATTATAAGTATTCTGTGAATGTACACATTAATAAATGGACAGGTTTTGATATTTTGCCCATTTCAGTATTTACAATTCTTGGATACTATGTTGTTTTCTACTGTCGTAGTTTTAAAGTAAGCCAATAGTTATCTTTGAAGGTTCCACCTTTTCTGCATGTGCTGCTAACGACATGTACTATTGCTATGATACATTTTTCTACTGTGTGTTTTTATGTTCATTCCATAAAAAATTATAAAGCCTTTCCATGTTTTGATGAGTATATGATTAGACTATTAGACACAGGCATTGTAACTATGTAAGTTACTTTGCTATACAAGACCTGAAGTTAACGCAAAATATAGCGTTGGAACTAGTCGTCTGCATAATAAATACTTGAAAATATGGCTGTGGTGTTACACTTCCATTCCTTGATTTTCTTGTGTTTTCTTCATATATGCTTGCTAATAGCATTTGTCCTTGTGCATGTTACAGAGTTTCGCAGTAATGTGGAATCCAATTTGTTTTCAACTTTGCAAAAATGAAATATAAAAAAAGTGATGTAGAATCGAAGTCATCTACTTTACCTGAAAGCCTACATATGTGTTTTTTAGTAGTTAATTTCCTGGACATTCGTTCGAATTATGTCAATATTTCTTTACAAACTGTGGACTCATTAGAAGAAACGGGAAATAACTCTAACTGTTCCGTGAACTGTGGTTCGAACGATGATCGTTGTGCTAATTAAAGTCCGGAACAACAATGCTGTATCTTCCTAATCCAAAGAAAACATTACACTAACAGCTTTCACCCACAGATAAAAAACCGTGAAATTTTTGGTTAAACGAAGGAGGGAGAAAACATTTATAAGCAATTTAGCTAACTAATGTCGTTGCAGTGTGTGCTCGTGAAGCTATATAGCTTCGCGTATAGCTCGGGAGTTACTACCGGGGTCTTCGATATTGCGTTGAGTGTTGTCGTGGGTTCACATGGAGAATGACTGCCGCGGTATTCATCGGAACTGTCCGCTTTAAGGAAAAGTAGAATCAACAATAAAAGTGCTCTCGACTGCGGAAGAAATGTGAATGAATCGTCTCCCGTGGATCCTGTCTCCTCTGCAGAAAGTATAGCAGCTGTCATTACTCGTACCCCTTAGGGAAATGGCATCAAGGACACCAGGTGCACTCAGTGTGTATGCCTGGGGGACTCATTCATCATGTTGAAGTGGCTATCCCAGCAGCCATTGAGGGACCAGGATGCAACCAACAGCAGACTGTGGGACTGATGGAGCCTGTCGTCTGGGATCCGACGTCATTCTTGGGTCATTCCAGCGACTGGCAGAGTAGGTTGAGAAGACCGGCCTTGCTCATGGAGTTTTAACGAAGTTCACAATTTTCAGCATTGTCTCGAGAACTAATTGTGGCCCTTTGGTTCTCAGTGGAGTGGAAGAACTGAACCAGAGACTTCGAAAGTCCTGTTACAAACTAGGCTGCTACTTTCTGGACTTGCGCCATAGGGCTGAGAACTGTAGTGTCCCTCTAAATGGGTCAGGTGTTCACTACACTTCAGGGGCTGCTACTCAGGTAGCTGACGGTGTTGTGGGGTGCGCCAAGGGTTTTCTAGATTAGGCGACTCTCCATCCAATCCAGATAACGATACTTGCGGGAAACACAGAAGTATCAGTGTAAGATCGAAAGAAATGCTTTCCACAGGTGAGAGTATTAAAATTTTATTGGTAAACTGCCGAAGCATTCGCCAGATTTTGAAACGCTCAAGAAAAGCTGTGAATCTCACATTATACTGGGCACAGAAAGCTTGTTGAGACCTGAAATTGAGAACAGTGAGATTTTGGGGAAATTTTAAGGGTATATCGAAAGTATAGGAAAACGGGAAATGGAGGTGGTGTGTTTGTCGCAGTAGACAAGAAACTCAAATCCACTGTGGTAGAAATTGAAGCCACATGAGAGATCGTTTGGGCAAGATTCAGTATCAGGGGTGGGTATAAAAAGATAGTTGGATCCAGAAAATCTTAGTTCACTTGTGCGTAAGTTTCATTCTGTAATCATCTGCGGACATTTTAATCACCTAACAACTGACTGGGAAAATGATAGTTTTTTAAGTGGTGGGCGTGATAAGAGTTCATGTGAAACCTTAATAAATTCCTGGTCTGAAAGCTATCTAGAACAAATAGTAAGCATCCCATTCATGATGGAAATATATTAGATGTAATGTCAACAGATAGACCTGATCTCACTGGGGATGTCTACATCGAAACTGGTGTCAGTGATCATGATGTGGTTGTAGCAACAATGATTACCAGAATACAAAGGACAACTAAAACAAGCAGAAAGATATGTCTGTTCAGTAAACCAGATAAAAAAATCAGCAGTGCCATATCTCAATGAGAAACTTGAAACTTTGAGCACAGGGGAGGAGCATGTAGAGGAACTCTGGCTCTGGTTTAAAGGAACAGTTGACCATGCATTAGATAGATATGTACCCAGTAGAACAGTTCATAATGGGAGGGACCCACCACGGTATCAGTCACAGTAAAGAAATTTCTAAAGAAACAGAAATTACTGCATAAAAGGTGTAAAACAAAATGTAGGGCTATAGGTACAGAAATGCTGAATGAAATGCGTTTGGCTGTCGAGAGAGCAACGTGTGATGCCTTCAGTGACTACCGTAGCTGAATATTGTCAAGTGATTTTTAACAGAGCCCAAAGAAATTCTGGTCATATGTAACGGCTTTTAATGGCACCAAGGTTAGTGTCCAGTCCCTAGTGAATGACACAGGAACTGGAATTGAGGGTAGCAAAGCAAAAGCTGAAGTGCTTAACTCCGTTTTGAAATGTTCCGTTGCAAAGGAAAACGCAGGAGAATTGCCCCACTTTAATCCTCGTACCGTCCGCAGCTCGTGGTCGTGCGGTAGCGTTCTCGCAGCCCGCGCCCGGGTTCCCGGGTTCGATTCCCGGCGGGGTCAGGGATTTTCTCTGCCTCGTGATGACTGGGTGTTGTGTGATGTCCTTAGGTTAGTTAGGTTTAAGTAGTTCTAAGTTCTAGGGGACTGATGACCATAGATGTTAAATCCCATAGTGCTCAGAGCCATTTGAACCATTTTTGAATCCTCGTACCACTGAAAAGATGAATGAAATAAGTATTAGTGTCAGTGGTGTTGAGAAACAGCTGAAATTGTTAAAACTGAACAAAGCTCCAGGGCCCGATGGAAACCCTGTCAGCTTCTATATTGAATTTGCGGCTGAGTTATCCCTTCTTCTAACTATAATCTATCGTATATCCCCAAAAAAAAACTGTGCCCAGTTCTTGGAAAAAGCAAGGGTCACACCTGTCTACAAGAACAGTAGTAGATGTGATACACACAATTATCGTCCAATATCCTTGACATCGATGTGTTGTAGAATCGTAGAACTTATTCTGAGCTCAAACATAATGAGGTACCTTGAACCGAATAACCTTCTCAGTGCCAATCAGTATGGATCTCGAAAACATCGATCATGTGAAACCGAACTCGCTCTTTTCTCAGATGACCTACTGAAAGCTTTGGATCAAGGCAGTCAGGTAGATGATGTATTTCTTGACTCCCGAAAAGCATTTGAGTTAGTATCACAGCGGAGCTTATGGTCAAAAATACAACCATATGGGCCCACAAATGGAATTTGTGACTGGATTGAGAGCTTTTTGGCAGAGAGGTTCAAATGGCTCTGAGGTCATCAGTCCCCTAGAACGTAGAACTATTTAAACCTAACTAACCTAAGGACATCACACACGTCCATGCCTGAGGCAAGATTCGGACCTGCGACCGTAGGAGTCGCGCAGTTCCGGACTGAAACGCCTAGAACCGCTCGGTCACAACGAACGGCGGTAGAGAGGGAGCGACATGTTATCTTGGATGGAGAGTCACCGTCAGATGTAGAAGTAACTTCGTATGTGCCCCAGGGAGTATGTTGCGACCCTTGCTGTTCATGTAGTATATTAATGAGCTTGCAGACAATATTAATAGTAAAAACAGGCTTTTTGCAGATAACGCAGTTATCTGTAATGAAGTGCTATCCGAAAGAAGCTGCATAAATATTTCGTCACGTATAGATAAGATTTCAAAGTGGTGCAGAAGTTGGGAACTTGTTTTAAATGTTAAGAAATGTAAAATTTTACAATTCACAAAACGACTAAACGTAGTATCCTGAGACTAACCAGATAGGACTAACAGGGGATAATGAACTTATAAGGAGATGGGCAGCACAAATGGTCACAGATTGCTTCAGTCCGTGGGAGAGAGCCACAGGGATACTGAAGGAAATGAACTGGAAGGCTCTTGAATACAGACGTAAACTATTCCGAGAAAGTCTATTAAAGTTTTGAGAACTGGCTATAAATGATTACTCTAGGTATATACTACAACCCTCTACGTATCGCACACATGGCTATCGTGATGATAAGATTAGAACAATTACTGCACGCGCAGAGGCATTCAATCATTCTTTCCGCGCTTCATACGTGAATGGAATAGGAAGAAAACCTGCAAACTGGTACAATTGGACGCACCCTCTGCCATACACCTCTCGGTGGTTTGAAGAATACAGATGTAGATGTAGAGTAACATTCTAGCTCTGAAGAGCTTTTCTTTTCTTTTTGCAGGAAACCAGACTGTTCGTTAACTAAAGACAACTATTGACAGGGATCATGGCGAGATCCCCCCCCCCCCCCCCCCAAGCTCCGGGCCCCTCCGACTGCGGTTCTTGCTGTAGCCTTAAACCGGCCCTGGGGGAGTTTAACGTGTCATATATATTTGGAGTTCATTTTGCTTAGTAGTACATTTAACCAGCGATCGGATTTGTTTCACATTTTACTTAGTCTGTAATGTAGTGGGATTATGTACAAAAAAATGCGCTAGTAAATAATTACAGCAAAGTGTTACCAGTCGACAAAACTGTGCAGCAGACAGCAAGAAAGAGTAAAACACTCAAAAATAATCGCTCCTATGCGGAAAATTCGGTGTTTTGCTCACACTTTCAAACGCATTGGCTTGCTGTTAAGCCGTTTCTTAGTGCTATCATAGCCAAAATATGTTACAACAATATCGGCAATCGGATGAAGTGACGTTTAATAGCTTAAAGATAGCGGTGGCTGCCTTAGATACCAAAAGTGAGTGAATCTGAGCTGCCGCACTTGCAGCAAAGAAGCAAAATGCCTGTTCATTTCGCTCTTCAAGGCTAGGAGTCCGGTTTCTTCTAAGTATCAAACGCAACTTGTTATGATGTTTACAAAATGTCTATTTGGGAATTTGTGGTAAGTCTTATGGGACCAAACTGCTGAGGTCACCGGTCGCTAAGCTTACCCACTACTCAATCTAACTTAAACTAACTTGCACTAAGGACAAAACACACACACACTCGAGGACTCGAAACTCCGACGGGGTGAGGAGGCGGTTGGAGATTGGGGGGGGGGGGGGGGGGGGGGGGGAGCCCTGCGGACAGTGGCAAGGCACCTCGGACCGCGCGGCGCAAAGCGTAATCACGTTCTAAATCTACAGGGTGTTTCGAGGAGAAACCTCCGGCGTCCCGACATCAAGTGAAATGTTGACAAAACTAAATCGTTTCTACCCATTAATAGCAATCTTACTCAAAATGATATTTCTTTGGATTTTTTTCTAGAATAGAAATATCACTGGACGGAGCATTCGGATGCGCACAACAGATTTTGTGTTCTCAACACACAATATGTGATCTCGGGACGCCGGAGCTTTTTTCATAAACCGCCCTGTAGAGTCCACGCAAGGATACGGTGGACGATGCGCAGTGACCAATTTTCGTCCCAAGCGCTGGGAGGATTCATTCGTTTATTTGGAAGGTGTAACATCTACAGCGCCTCTCGGTGTTGAAAAAACAAAAATAGCTCCCATGTCCTTAAAATATCAGTTCACAAAATGACCCAAGTCCCTCCACAAGCAGTAATTACGAAAAATAAATAAAAAACAAATACAGGGAAATATCTAGTATAGAAAGCAAAAGAAAAGAAAAGCAAAATTTAATTATAAATTTTAGAAACATGGGAAGGGGGAAAAACAGTAGAAAATATTAAAATATTAGTTATTCCAATACGTAAGAAAATCAATATTATAGTCATAGAACGTAGGTCTGGGACACCAAAGTTAGTGTTTATTAAAGTATACACTCCTGGAAATTGAAATAAGAACACCGTGAATTCATCGTCCCAGGAAGGGGAAACTTTATTGACACATTCCTGGGGTCAGATACATCACATGATCACACTGACAGAACCACAGGCACATAGACACAGGCAACAGAGCATGCACAATGTCGGCACTAGTACAGTGTATATCCACCTTTCGCAGCAATGCAGGCTGCTATTCTCCCATGGAGACGATCGTAGAGATGCTGGATGTAGTCCTGTGCAACGGCTTGCCATGCCATTTCCACCTGGCGCCTCAGTTGGACCAGCGTTCGTGCTGGACGTGCAGACCGCGTGAGACGACGCTTCATCCAGTCCCAAACATGCTCAATGGGGGACAGATCAGGAGATCTTGCTGGCCAGGGTAGTTGACTTACACCTTCTAGAGCACGTTGGGTGGCACGGGATACATGCGGACGTGCATTGTCCTGTTGGAACAGCAAGTTCCCTTGCCGGTCTAGGAATGGTAGAACGATGGGTTCGATGACGGTTTGGATGTACCGTGCACTATTCAGTGTCCCCTCGACGATCACCAGTGGTGTACGGCCAGTGTAGGAGATCGCTCCCCACACCATGATGCCGGGTGTTGGCCCTGTGTGCCTCGGTCGTATGCAGTCCTAATTGTGGCGCTCACCTGCACGGCGCCAAACACGCATACGACCATCATTGGCACCAACGCAGTAGCGACTCTCATCGCTGAAGACGACACGTCTCCATTCGTCCCTCCATTCACGCCTGTCGCGACACCACTGGAGGCGGGCTGCACGATGTTGGAGCGTGAGTGGAAGACGGCCTAACGGTGTGCGGGACCGTAGCCCAGCTTCATGGAGACGGTTGCGAATGGTCCTCGCCGATACCCCAGGAGCAACAGTGTCCCTAATTTGCCGGGAAGTGGCGGTGCGGTCCCCTACGGCACTGCGTAGGATCCTACGGTCTTGGCGTGCATCCGTGCGTCGCTGCGGTCCGGTCCCAGGTCGACGGGCACGTGCACCTTCCGCCGACCACTGGCGACAACATCGATGTACTGTGGAGACCTCACGCCCCACGTGTTGAGCAATTCGGCGGTACGTCCACCCGGCCTCCTGCATGCCCACTATACGCCCTCGCTCAAAGTCCGTCAACTGCACATACGGTTCACGTCCACGCTGTCGCGGCATGCTACCAGTGTTAAAGACTGCGATGGAGCTCCGTATGCCACGGCAAACTGGCTGACACTGACGGCGGCGGTGCACAAATACTGCGCAGCTAGCGCCATTCGACGGCCAACACCGCGGTTCCTGGTGTGTCCGCTGTGCCGTGCGTGTGATCATTGCTTGTACAGCCCTCTCGCAGTGTCCGGAGCAAGTATGGTGGGTCTGACACACCGGTGTCAATGTGTTCTTTTTTCCATTTCCAAGAGTGTAGATAGCCATACGTTGTAATTACGATACTCCAGTCTCTAGTCTGTTCGGCAGTTATATAGGACGTACAGCTTTAGAGAACAACAATTGGGACTTTATTAAACAGGGATCAAGAATAGATCGTGACGAGATTGTTTTGAGGATTGTCAGTTCAAGACTTTAATTTGGACATTTATCAGATTAGATAAACGGGAAGGGGAAGAGTAGTCTCTTTGGCTTTAACGTCAATTCGTGTGAATATTTAAACGTTTTACTGAAGTGAGAATTTTAACCGGATTCGGACTTTGAATTGTGATAGTGGGAAACTTTAACTTCACGCGACTAGTGATCATAGTTAATGACAGTTTGCGGATATTAAACAGAAATAACTTATTTACCGAAAGTGACAGGATATTATCTAACATCTCTGATGCTAGCGGGAATCCTACTTAGACATCTAATTAAAGAACTTATTTGAATGAAATCGTATGAGTGAACCTATTTATTAATAATTCTTGTCAATAAACGACATTGTTAATTTGAAACATACTACATGTCTTGAACATTAATTCAACTTAGATTAATAAACGTTAAGGTTACGTGATCTATGCCAAGAAGAAACTAGCGATTCGTAACTAAAACAATTGAACGAAAGGTTAAAGTATCGTCATCTGTAAACATTGGTAGTAAAGCTACTAAAGATTTTTTCTCTCAGAGTTGGGAAGACTATACGTGTAGTGACCCACGTTTAACACTGGGTATTAAAAGTAATCAAACTGATACCACGCCGGGACAATATTAAATAAAAGTAAAACCCTTCAATGACAGTCAATGCGTAAAAAATAAAATCAAACTTCCACCTATTAGACGAAAAAGCGAAAACAAAGAAAGGGCTCCTATAAAGGAGAGGTCAACACATGGTTTGCCCACTTTCGGCCGGTCAACGACGCGCTGCGATGATACAATCGAGGCGCACGGCCTGCAGTCTTTCTCAAAAGATTTTACAGAATCTATTCAGTAAAGAAAACTCATTTTTATGTTACCTACAGCATTATATGTCAGCTTGAAGATGACGTGCCTATCATTTTGCTAATGGCCATAGTTATTGTGATATTTGCATTTAAGTAAGAGGCTGCGAGAAATCTGAAAAAGTTTGCAGTGAAAAATAGCAGTCGCTATGATTTTGCGTTTGATGAATATTACAAAATTTATTGTTGCACATGAAATTTAGGAGACATATTGAAGTTTTCTTTAGACTCGCATGGAGTCACCAATTTCGAGAGAATCGATCTGCTACAGCATATTCATTTGCGATTGCGTCCGCCAGCGATAAAACCAGAACGAAATATGCAAAAATTCATCATATTTCATAAACGGTTTTATATATAGAAATGATATTTTGGTTAACGATAACTCGCAAAGAGGAGAGTGTTTTGCCATAAGGTCATTATCTACCATGTTATCCCACTGACTACAGACTTTTTCTACGAAAGAAGACATTTTAAGCACCAGAGAAATGCGGTTGGTTTTGAAGTAGCAGAAGTGAAGAGCCGGCCGGCGTGGCCGAGCGGTTCTAGGCGCTACAGTCTCGAACCGCGCGACCGCTATGGTCGCAGGTTCGAATCCTGGCTCGGGCATGGATGTGTCTGATGTCCTTAGGTTGGTTGGGTTTAAGTAGTTCTAAGTTCTAGGGGACTGATGACCATAGCAGTTAAGTCCCATAGTGCTCAGAGCCATTTGAACCAAGAAATGAAGACATTACACGTTTGATTTGTGCCTAGGATTACTTTTTCATAGGCTATTGACTTTATGTTTTCTCAGTTCCTCACTTAACAAACCGGTTTCAGAATTCTGTCGCAAGTGCGTCTGCACAGCACGTTAATGAGGTGAGACTGTGTAAACTCCGCTGCGTTTTGTCAGAAAAGGCAGATTATAACAATGCAACAAGAGGAATGTAGGTTTCACTCAAAATTCGTCTCTCATGACTGTTTTGTGGAAATTGTAAATGTTTAACAAGCCATGCGAAAATAAATCGCTGCTTCTGTTGCACTTTCAGCAGTGTTCTTTCTAGATACTAACGAAGCAGAGCTGACAGATCTTTTTGGATGGTGACTGTGCAAGTGTTGACATGGAGGCGCTCCACTCATTACTTACAAAAGTATGGGTGGAGCTTCAGTATAGAACGGCACTTCTCCAGCGCTCTGCATTTCCCCTGCAGCGTCCGGCCGTAACGTCACCACCACTACTACCCCCACGCGTGTCCTGCCCATTGCGCATCTACAGGCCACGTTAAGCCTGTATACAATACGGGGCTTTACCGGCCACGTTATGTCGCGCACTCTGTATTTAGAACGTCACTACATCGCAAGTCCAGACACATTCCGTTTGTAAGAGCCATGGAATTGGTATAGACGTTTCGTAAACATCATAACAATTTGCACTTGATACTTAGAGGAGACTGGACTCTTAGCTTTGAAAAACGAAATGACATTTTGCTTCTTTGCTCCAAGTGTCACGGCCCTGATGCACTCATTTTCTGGTATTTACGGCTGCCATCTTATTTTTAGGTATTATACCGCACTATACCGTAATGTCGGGTCTGTTGTAAATTTTGACTATGATATCACTGCAAAACGACTTGACAGCAAGCCAATGCCTTCCAAAGTGTCTGAAAACACCGAATTTGTCGCACGTGAGCGATTACTTTTGTATATTTATTTTCCTCTTTCTTTTAGTCTAGCGCATAATTTTGTTTACTAGTATCACAAAAAATGTTTCAAATCGCTCTGAGCACTATGAACTTAACTGCTGAGGTCATCAGTCCCAGACTGAGCCTAGAACCGCTCAACCACTTCGGCCGGCTACTAGTATCACGTTAACGTAATTTTAGAAGCACATTTTACGTACATACTCCCACTACATTAAAGACTAAATAAGAAGTGGAAAAAAATCTAATCGCTGAGTAAATGTATTACAAAGCCAAATTTATTTGTAATACATTTACTGTGTGTCACTTTCCTGTCTTTAATATATATATATATATATATATATATATATATATATATATATATATATATATATATATATATATTAAAGACAGGAAAGTGACACTTTTCACTCTCCTCTCGCCCCCTTGATTGCGTGAACTCACAGTGCAGTTAGTTGCCCATGTAATATTTAAGTGCTTGCTTGAAGGAGAGTTCTGTAATGCGGCGTTTGCTCTTAAAAAGATGCTGAATAAATGTAAATGAGCTATATCAGGAAAAGAATGTGGCGAGCATTGTCGCCACGTTTGAAGCTACCATGGCGCAACTGATGTTTTTGATATATGTATTTTATACGAGTGTATTTCTGAGTTTCGCTATTTGGGGAGCAAAATAACTGGTTATGGTCGAAGTAGAGAGAATATAAAATGTAGACTGGCAATGGCAAGGAAAGAGAAATTCGTTAACATCAGTATAGATTTAAGTGTCAGGAGGTCGTTTGTATGGAGCGTAGTCATGTATGAAAGTGAAACATGGACGATAAATAGTTTGAACAAGAAGAGAACAGAAGCTTTCGAAATGTGGTGCTACAGAAGAACGCTGAAGATTAGATGGGTAGATCACATAACTAATGAGGAGGTATTGAATAGAATTGGGGAGAAGAGAAATTTGTGGCACAGCTTGACTAGAAGAAGGGGTCGGTTGGTGGGACGTGTTCTGAAGCATCAAGGGATCACCAATTTAGTACTGTAAGGCAGCGTGGAGGGTAAAAATCGAAGAGGGAGACCAAGAGATGAATACACTAAGCAGATTCAGAAGGATGTAGGTTGCAGTAGGTACTGGGAGATGAAAAAGCTTGCACAGGATAGAGTAGCATGGAGAGTAGCATCAAACCAGTCTCTGGACTGCAGACCACAACAACAACATTACGAAAATATGTAGTTTCAGTGAAGCACCACATCAAAAATACGCTACTGCGAGTAGTTAATCATGCTACTATGGTAGGATCTGCGACTTCGGTGTGTAAGGATTTTGCCCATGAGATTATCAGCACCTAATGGTTAATTTACTTGGTTAAAGTAGATGATGTTTCTATTACATGATGTATGGATAAAAATTGTGTGTAAGTACAGCAGCTCACTTTATAAATAGTGAAAATTAATGCAATACTAGCAACATATTCAGAAAGTCAGAGTCTAATACTGGAAACCTCAGTGCTCCTTCAACAATTTCCCATTGGATTTGAGAAAGGTAGTAAAAAGGCTTCATATTTTGTAGTCGTGGGGTGCAATACTGAAAATAGTAACTTTGAAATTAGTCTTTCGCGCATCGTAAATAGCATCCAACATATCACACAAAAACTTGAAATTTGCACCTTTCAAAATGTGGTATAGGCCTAAATATTGGAAAGACGTAATCGCCAGATGTCAAATATCGAAGTGTTTCTTCTAGTTTTCCTTGAGCCATGACTGCATCTTAATGTGAGTATCGGATTTTTTAACAGAGCTTGAATCACACCTCTGCAGGTACTCGAAATTTGCTTTTGTTTCACGTTTGGGTCTTTGGTTTGAGATGATTTGTGGTGACCTTGAAAAGCAAGTTTACAGAACATTGTTTTGCTGAACTTGTTTGATTGGTTCAAATGGCTCTGAGCACTATGGGACTTAACATCTGAGGTCATCAGTCCCCTAGAACTTAGAACTAGTTAAACCTAACTAACCTAAGGACATCACACACATCCATGCCCGAGGCAGGATTCGAACCTGCGACCGTAGCGGTCGCGCAGTTCCAGACTGAAGCCTAGAAGTTCTTTGAAGCTATGCAGACATACGTCAATTAACCTTCAATGATGCCATTCAGCATATGTTTGAAAGACAATTAAAAAGTTTAGAATAATATGTTTTGAACATCTAAAGCACTGTGAAGTGGAAAAACATACACCACATTTACAAACCACTTCAGTAACAGAAACAGTATCACTATCCTACTGGCATCAAAACGCCAGTAAGCAGTAACAATTTGTAGACGCCTAACGTCCACCCAACACAACCAAAAAAGATCTACTACAGTAACTTTAAGCATAAGATACCCCATCCTTCTCACTTGAACAAATTATTTTCGATTTTATGATCTGGACCTAAAACATCTGATGAAGTTTTTGCCTACTTATGGTTTCCAATAAACTTCGATTTCAGTCCATAGATTCTGAACTACAGGGTGTCCGAAAACGAATGACCCGATTTTAAATAGAATTATTTATAAGGAAGAAGGGCTTAACACCAACAAATTGCATACTAAATTACTCAGAAAAGACAGAAGTTTATAAAAATCCATCAAATGTTCAATATGTCCTCCCGGTCCTCCATTGGCTGCACAGACTACATCTAGCTGATAGCCGAATTCATCCCAAACTGAGCGTAAGGTGTCTTCTCTCACTGAAACTACAGCAGTTGATATTCTGGTTTTTAGTTCATCAATGTCACGAGGTAAGGCAGGAACGTAAATACATTGTTTAACATATCCCCACAGGAAGAAATCACATGATGTTAAGTCAGGGGACCTAGGAGGCCGAGAGTGTAAAGCCTGGTCTCGCGGTCCTGTCAGTATCTCGAAGAGCTTGTACCAGTTCTAATCGGTATGGTTTGAGGGCTAAACGATGCTATAACATACGCCACACTGTCATGCGCAGTAACGCAAGTTCTCGGCTAGCACGACGCGTAGACTTGCGGGGCTCCGCTCAAATGCTCGTCGAATTTGTTCCACTGTTTGTTCAGGAACGCGTAGCCAGCCAGGACTTTTGCCTTTACAGAGGCACCCTTTCCTTCAAACTGTTTATACCACCGCCGAATGTTCTTTGGTGATAGTGTTTTAGCACGAAATCGAATATGAAACACCCACTGAACTGCGATCACTGATATAGTACGACTAAATTCAGTAACACAATACGCCTTCTATTGCGTGGACGCCATATTGCGCGAGACTGTCTGCACTCTTCATCTCATAGCGACATCTAGCGGATTTTTTCTGAAACTCTAGACCATGCCGATTACATCTAGCGCTGTTTCAGTTATCCAGTGACATTTATCTCAATATTATTACAAGTTAAAATCGAGTCATTCTTTTTGGTGGTGGTGGTGGTTAGTGTTTAACGTCCCGTCGACAACGAGGTCATTAGAGACGGAGCGCAAGCTCGGGTTAGGGAAGGATTGGGAAGGAAATCGGTCGTGCCCTTTCAAAGGAACCATCTCGGCATTCGCCTGAAACGATTTAGGGAAATCACGGAAAACCTAAATCAGGATGGCCGGAGACGGGATTGAACCGTCGTCCTCCCGAATGCGAGTCCAGTGTGCTAACCACTGCGCCACCTCGCTCGGTCATTCTTTTTGGGGCACCCTGTATATCCCAATGATATTTTCATCCTCAGGATGCCAAAAGTTCATTCTTTGGCTAAACTAGTTTCTCGCAGTCCATGTCTCATGTCGTGTCGGTCGATGTGACAGAAGAAAAACAAGTGATTTGAATATCACCAACGGAAACAGATCCTTTACACTGCCTGCAAACTTGATCCCCCTCACCTGCTTGTCTCTCCCATCCTTCCCCACCCCTGTCTGCACTGCGCCTGTACTCCCACATCTCACCCGCTCTCTATCTCTCCACACTCCATACCCCTGCCTAAAGTGGCTTCCGCCAACTCCCCCTCCCTGATAATGCCCTCATCCCCTCCATCTACACCTCCTACCAACTTTGATCCTCCCCTTCCTCCCTGTGTTTTTTCTCCAGGGCACACTCTTTCCCTTCTCTCCCTCCTCTCTTCCTCCCTCCCTCTCCTCTCCCCAGGATTCCACAATCCCCCTACACTCTCCCCTCCCCCTCCCTTCTCTCCCACTGGCACAACACCCTCCCCCTCTCCCTCCTACCCGCACTTCTTCCCTTTGGCAGGTCCCCCGCTTTGTACGTGAACAGCGCTTCTTCGTGCACCGGAGGTCGTCGCCAGTGCTCGTGTGTGTCTTCGCGTGAGTGCTTCAGTGCCTCTCCGTTTGTGCTCCTCCATTCCCGTGCGTAAACTTGTTCTTCCCCGTTGTGTATGGTGGTGTACGTTTTTTATCCAATCAGTGCGCCCGTGAATGGCTTCTTTTATTTCTAATATGTCTGTCTTCCATTTTTGTCCACCATGTTTGTTTGTTTTTCTGTCTTTCTGTTTCCTGTATGTGTTCACTGTCGCCGAAAAGCGGCGTAGATAGGCCGCTGCCGGCCTACTTTTATTGTAAAGGTACTCAAATAACAATAAAGAAATAAATCACCGATTGTATGTTCGAGCGACGAGATCTGCTACATTGTGACTGCAGCCTAAGGGAGCTGCAGATGATCTGATCTGTAGGCCCGGCAGCGAACTTGCCAGTCTGGTGAGGCATCAGGACGGCCTGAAGTAGCGCCCGATTTTCTCAGTCGGCTCTTGGCTTCTGTTGACAATACAATGCGTGTGCGCGCCATGCCTCCTGTTCTGTCAAAACAAAAGAAAGCTGGCATTGCGAGATACTCCTCACATAAGAAAAAGAATAATTTGGGGCAAAAAAGAAAGGTCACTGAAACGAAAACAGTTTACTCATCCTACCAGCATAAAATTGCATAATGACGATTTCCCCATCTATCTGAGAATGGACTATGACAATTTCGTTATGTTGGTGTGTTTGGTGACTCTACTGATTCCGAAGCAGAATGATGTGATGAGAGAAACAGTTACTGCCTAAGAAAGACTGGTTGCCGCTTTAATTTCCTTGATTCAAAAAAGCTTCTTGTCCAGAAATCAGTATAGATTTAGAAAGTATGACTTGTGCGAAACTGAACTTGTCCTTTTCTCACGCGATATCCTGCGCCCCATGGGTGAGGGGCAACAGACAGATTCTTCATTTCTAGATTTCCAGAAAGCTTTCGATAGGGTGCCCCACTGCAGACTTGAAGGTGTGAGTACAAGGATTAGGTTCCCAGATAATGTGAGTGGTCCGAAGGCTTCTTAAGCAATAAAACACAGTATGTTGTCGTCGACGGCGAGTGTTCATCAGAAAAAAAGGGTATAATCAGGACTGTCCCAGGGCAGTGTGATAGGACTGCTCTTATTCTCTAGATAGATAAATGATCTGATGGACAGAGTCAGCAGCAATTTAACGGCACTAGTGCTGTGCTGCTGAACACAGTCACATCGATTGTACATAAAGGCGTAACATGCAAAGCGATATGAAATGAAATGTGAACGTCAAATTGATGGACAAGGCAAATGGTCGATTTCGTTTTGTTGGGAGAATTTTGGGACTGTGTAGCTCAGCTGTACCAGGGACGGCGTATAAAGCACTAGTGCAACCCATTCTTGAGTACAGTTGGAGTATTTGGGATGCCCACCAAGTCATATTAAAGGAAGACATGGACACAGTTCAGGGGCATGCTGCTAGATTAGTTACTGGTAGATTCGATCTGCAAGCAAATATTACAGAGATTTTCGAAAATAGTTCGCTGAATGCGAATTCTTTGACATCAGCTGTGTTAGGGATAGTTCTACTACCCAATAGTGACAAAAATTTGTACCAGACCGGGAATTGAACCTGGATTTTCTGCTTATCGCGGGCGATCACCCCAATCTCTCCATCTAGCCCTGCATGCTCCCAGGACCACCCAAACTTCCATATGTCATACTGTCTGTATCCTTCCATCGGCGTCCATTAAATTCATCAACTAATGCTCGCAACAGTACTTTGATTCCCGCAGTAGAGGAAACTGGGCACTGGGGAATCGTGACCGATGTTATCGTGGTAGTGGTGTCCACCTAGACATGTAATTACAACCCTAAGTGTTCTCGATTCCCCGTTGTCACATTTTCTCTACTGCGGAAATCCAAGTAATGTCACGAGCATTATATGATGAATTTAGTGGACTACGCTACAAGGGTGTAGAGAATGTGACATGTGGATGTTTGGGTCGGACTGGGGAGTGGACACTGATAGCCGAAGTGGTTAAGACGACTATTCACGATAAGAGTAAAATCCAAGTTCGAGTCCTGGTCCTGGTCTGGCAAAAATTTTCATGTATCATTCTTGGATAGTAGAACTGTACCTAATCCAGGCACTAATGAGGAAATTTACAGAAATGGCGTTTGAACCTGACTGCAGAACGATTCTACTGATGCTAACGTACATTTCGCCTAAGGACCACAAAGATAAGGTTAGAGAAAACGGGACTCATGCGAGGGCTTGTAGACAGTTCAAAATAGGGGAAGCAAGATTGGGTTTAACGTCTCGTCGACATTGGGGGCATTAGAGATGGAGCATAAGCTCGGATTGTGTCAAGGATGGGGAAGGAAATCGGGCATGCCCTTTCAACGGAACCATCCCAGCATCTGCCGGGAGCGATTTAGGGAAATCACAGAAAATCTAAATCTGGAGGAGCAGACGTTGGTTTGAACCGTCTTCCTTACGAATGTGAGCCCAGTGTATTAACCACACTCGGTTAGACAGTAAATAGGAAAGGAAATGACTAATGGTGGTACATGGTACCCTCCACCATGCACGGTACAGTGACTTTTGGAATATGTATATAGATATAGAATGCATTTAGCTGCTGGAAGACACTGTGCAGATCTTAAAGTACAGTATTGCAGTCTATCAACACTTGCTCTCAGACATAATCCCTGAAACATGTGAATCAGTACTACACAAGGATAAAGAAAACACTTCCTGAGAATGTAAATTATTTATTTAGAATTTATTTCTCGTAAATAGGCGTTTTATTCTACATGAGTATTCCTAAATATAAGGCACTCATTCACAGTGAAAGCGCTCTTTTCGGACTCTCATCCTTCTGCTGCACTTTGTGCAGTAGAATAGCGTATATTTGAAATAATTGGGGGAACTAGTGAAATGCATTCTACTGCTGGAACATCTGAATCTTTACTTGCCTGATGATGGGGATGAAAGTGATGTAGAAAATTATGTTGCGTTTTCAGAACTGTATAGACGCTGTGCCTGGAACCAATTTGACAGCAGTATTATCAGTTCCTTTTCCAATTAAATTTTGTAAATTGAGATCATGAATTTTAAAACATTGTATCAATTCTGATACCATTCCAACGGCATCAGAAATCTCCAGCAACTGCAACGCTAAGAACTCAGGCATTGTTTCTTGTTTTAATCTAAAATATCTGACGACTATCCCGAGATATTTCCTGATGCTTACATCTGTTGATTCCTCTAATAATAAATTATATTTTTGATCATCTATGTCACTCAAGAATTCGTATTTCAAATGAGGTGCTGAAATATAATTTATTAGCTCTGTGCATTTGGTTCTATGTAATTTCATGTCATTTGTCGATTTCGAATCCTTAAAGCATTTTTGCATACATCAGTCAAGTGATCGATGTTGAAAACTGAGCTATGTTCAGCACTGTACAAAACTAACGTACACTCACCTCTTGCACAAGAGCTACATGTTTCCACAGGTACTGGAGAAAATGCAAGTTACTTATTTCGAAAAATTAGTTCATAATTTGTTCTATGTTCTTCCATTTCCAAATTCTTCTCCAAATCGTTAATTTTTGCATACATTTTGGACTAGTAATGGCTACAACAGGTTTTAGTTGAGTTACTTGACACATGTTCCAGCCTATGTTTAATCTCCATATAATTTTCCTGCTCTTCTATATAATTCTGACTGTATACCTTTCTTTTAGATGGTACATTCGTGACTTTTTTTTTTTGTAACTGCGTTAATTCCATCCAATAACTGTCGTTATCAAATCAGAGCTGATAATTGGTAAACAATTCTAAGATACCAAAACACGTCGACACCACTAAAATGAATATGGCATTCCAAACAGTCCAATTCCAATACATTATTCTTGTTCTCACTCAAATTTGAGTCAAGAATCGCCCACAGTTTTTCTGCAGGTTTGCTGCTGCAGTACCGGCAAGTGGATGGCCCGTATAAACACTGCAAAACGATTGTGCATTGTGTAAATGAAGTGCAGAAGGATATTCAAATTAAAAATGCAGTCGTATTTTGATTTATTATGGAACTACAAATTGCAGCAGCTGTCGAAAATACCACTATTCGATTTCCAGATAATGCTGAGGGGAATGTGAACAATTATTGAAGAAATTTTAAAAAATGCTCATTTTAGCTTGCTTACATTTATAGGCTTGCGAGAAAAATGTTTAACATTTCTATTCGCTCTTACTGTCATCAGAACCCTTATTTTCACTCCCCCAGAAGGGGAATTAGGGAACTAAGGGCCTATTGATGTTTATTAGGAAGAGAAAATTAGCACAACACAGAGGATGCAGCAGTGGATTATAGCTGAAAGTTACCTTATAAGGTAGTTTGTGCCAGCTGTAATTTAAGAAGTTGTCATGGGCTAAATAAGAAGCAAGTATTTCAGGTGGACTTGCAGGAAGATTAAATGTCACAGGTGGGAAAGAAAATCTCCAAAACACACATTTTGGTACGTGGGAAGTAGAACAGATAAATATGATAGATTCATGTAAGGCATAGAACGAAAAACAAGACCAGAAGGTGTTTAGAAGAAGTAACAGCTAATTTCCACGAATGTAAAAGCTGTAAGTGTTAAAATGAGTCTAAAATCAGCAAAGAAACTCGCGAAACAAACTACAATCGGCCCAGTGGGTGAGGAAGTACCAGCCAGGTATGCAGATAGACTCTCAATTAGTTCCTTTTAAACTTAAATAAGGTTACAATTCATTTCTCGTCTAAGAGCATTTTCAGTGATAAGATTACGCTTCTATTACTGTGAAGTGCTCATTTTATATTGCTCCGAGATTTTATTATTATGTATTGAAATTATAGGAAACAGAATACAGCTTTAAATATATTTTTCAACCTGTGTCAGCTTTGAAGTTCCAACGCAATCCCATGCTGTTTCTCGGTTTATCCGATGTCGTTGAGGTATAGTAATGTGGTAACAGTAAATTTGACCAGTAAAAATACAGGCGACAGGACCAATAAACATTGTCAAAAGTGTCAGGAAACTGAGAAGTGGTGTTGAGTGCACGGAATGTGGAAAAATATTCCATTTTCGATGTGGGACAGTACATCCCTCACTAAACGGACAGAAGATAACCTTAAAAAACTGTAACTGTGATAAATCTAAATTATTAGGCCTAAAATATGCAGTTGTTGTTGTGGCCTTCAGTCCTGAGATACGTAACATATCCGATTGTAATGGACCTGAAGATAATGAAATTCACACAATCACATCTGAAGCCAAAGATAAGAAACAGAACAACATGGATTGTGTCACAAAAAGCGCAGATGTATTTAAATCTTCTAATAAAAACCACAGCAGAAAATCTTGCAGCAATCCACATTTGATGGTGCCTGTTTTGAAATTGAATAAAACAATGTATCAAATGCTACAGATAAAGAACAAGATGGAACACAGAGTCAAGAAATACCAAGAGAAACAGTAACACATCAGAATCTTCGCTGATGGTTTTGGAAGAAGGATGACAAAAAAAATCAACATTAAAGTTGAAGGCGTAGAGAAACCTGGAGCAAGATTCGAGCACATCCTCACCAACACTGAAGCACTGAAGATTGCAGTAATCTGCAAAAAGTGACTTTGCATTTCTTATAGGTGATTCAAATGATGCATACCATAATGAAGCAGCTGCAGCAACAACAGCTCTGAAGACAACACTGTGCAAGTTAACAAACTCAAATGTTATATTATTTAAAATATGTCATCACTACAATTTAATTGAATCATCATGTGTAAACAGAGAAATAACCAAAGCTAGCAAGTATTTTCAAACAATTTGTAAGCAGTTTAAAAATGTAATGTTTTTAGATATCAAGGAATGTCTCAGTTGTAACCATCAACCCTCTCACAATTGTAACTGCTCAAGAACTTGTTCTATAAGTCATTGTCAAGGGCTAAGTGGATTAGGAAAGACACTGCTGGCCCAAAAAATACTTAGTATGGTAAATAATAAGTTATCTTGCATCAGCAATTTAGAACGTATGCCTCAAAACTCAGAACCAGATCAGGGAAACATATAAAGCTGACCTAGACTGAAATGTGTCAGACTTGGTCAAAACAAAGAGCTTCAGAACACAATACAAAAAAACACACTTAAAGTAAAATTTGCCCAATGTATGCAATGTACCACCTTGCAGCAAAAATAACCTACTTTTGTTACACATAAATGTATAATCCCTAAGAAACAAAGTAAGTGAACTACAGTACTGGCTGGAGGAAAATAAATGTGGCATTCTCTGTGCAAATGAACATTGGATTAAAAGTGCATAAATAAGCTTATTTGTGCCATTTGGCTACTCATTGGCAACTAGTTACTGCAGACCAAACAATGCCCATGGTGGAGTGTCCATTTATATCAACAAACATTTGAATTTATAATATTAAATCATAGACCTCACAAGCCTATCTGTTGAAGGACTTTTTGAAGCATCTGCCTTGGTTATACACACTCAGAAACTCATTACTGCAACAGTTTACCGACCACCAGCTTCTGATGAGGAGATATTCGCTAAAAACTCGGAATTAATCTTACTGACTGCCAAATATAAGCAATATAAAACATTTGACACAGGAGACATTGATATAGATGTAAGAGTCAAGAAAATGAATTACTAATGCTTAGTTGAAAAACTGACCAGCATGGAGGCATGCCTTGACAACATAATTAACAATGTGTGTAGGAATCAAGTAGAGTGGGATATCATCACATTAGGACTGTCTGACCATGATGGCATATGGCTCAAAATTGGAAATCTGACACTTGATGATACCAGTATGCTAACTACATAACTACATATAGAGCTCCCAAGGAAGAGAACATTGAAATAACAAGAAATGAACTGAGTAGAATAGAATGGGCTAGAATATTAACCATCAACAAAGATATAAATGAAAGATTTTCTGCATTCATATCCAAAATCAAAAATACTTTAGACAGTAACTGCCCTCTTATTACTAAGAGATGTAACCCTAGCAATATACATAAATCAGAACATACAAAGAAGTGGTAAACCCCACACCTCAATAAAATCAGAATCCTTTTACTGATGCTGAAGGACAAAACGGAAGGCAGTCAAGAAAATAATAGGTATATAAACTTAAAAAAATAAACAAATCCGATATTAAAGCAGCAAAAATGAAAGCAAACGAAAAGTATATTTTAAACTCCAAAAACAAATGTAAAGCTGCCTGGGACATAGTTACAAGTGAGATAAACATGGGAAAAAAGAAATCAATAACCCAATTAATTGTAACAGTCTCATCGAACACTTCATAAATTCAGTAAATGCCCATGTACCAAAAAGTGACGATTTAACTTATGCAAGCTTTACTTTTGTAATTACAGAATAAAACACACAAAAGATTTAACTGGAGTAGAAAAGCTGCTGCAGATATAAATAACTCTGTAAACAAGCTGAACAACTCTAGAACAGAAGATTACTATGGATTCAGTAACTTTGTAATAAAGTCTGTAATTAAGGAAATTAGAACTCCTTTACTCTACCTTGCAAATAAAATCCTTGGTGATAGCATTTTTCGTGACTGCCTTAAAATTATGGTTACACTCCGATATATACAAAAAGGGCGACAGAAGAAAACAAAATAACTATAGACCTATATCAATTGTCCGTATACTGGCCAAATTCATGGAGAGCTGTTCACACACAAAGATTTACATGTTTTTGAGAGCAATAAATTACTTAATGACAGTCAGTTTGATTAGAACTAATCTTCATCTTCATTCTTGGCTCTACAGCTCATGATGAGCCTTGGCCTCTTCTATAATTTCCTTCCATTTCTCTCGGTCCTTTGCCAATACTCTCCAGTTTCTATAGCCAATCTTCGTAAAATCTTCGATTACTCCATCTTCCCATCTGGCTCTTGGTCGACGATGTCCTCTCTGCCCTCCTGTCTTTCCTTGTAATATTCTTTTTGATACTTCTGTATCATTCATGCGAGCCACATGTCCTTCCCACCTCAGTCTGGATGATTTTACTATCCTTCTGGTGGGTTGGTCTTTGTATATGATATATAACTGATGGTTATATCTCCTCCTCCATCTTCCTCTTTCATGTATTGGGCCAATAATCCGTCTAAGTACCTTTCTTTCAAATGCATCCAGTGTTTCAGTATCGTTAGTTGTTAATGTTCGAACTTCAGAAGCATATATAAGCACTGGTTGTATAAGTGATTTATACATAGCTAATTTCGTGGTACGAGTCAGGAGGTTTGAGGATAGAAGTCTTGTTAGGGCAAAATACACTCTATTGGCTATAAATAATCTCAGCTGAGATACTAGAAGGTATCAGATAGATTATATAATGGTAAGACAGAGATTTAGGAACCAGGTTTTAAATTGTAAGACATTTCCAGGGGCACATGTGGACTCTGACCACAATCTATTGGTTATGGACTGTAGATTAAAACTGAAGTAACTGCAAAAAGGTGGGAATTTAAGGAGATGGGACCTGGATGAACTGACTAAACCAGAGGTTGTACAGAGTTTCATGGAGAGCATAAGGGAACGATTGACAGGAATGGGGGAAAGAAATACAGTGGACGAAGAATGGGTAGCTCTGAGGGATGAAGTAGTGAAGGCAGCAGAGGATCAAGTAGGTAAAAAAACGAGGGCTAGTAGAAATCCTTGGGTAACAGAAGAAATATTGAATTTAATTGATGAAAGGAGAAAATATAAAAATGCAGTAAATGAAACAGGCAAAAAGGAATACAAACATCTCAAAAATAAGATCGACAGGAAGTGCAATATGGCTAAGCAGGGATGGCTAGAGGACAAATGTAAGGATGTAGAGGCTTATCTAACTAGGGGGCAATATACAGTAGATACTGCGTACAGGAAAATTAAAGAGACCTTTGGAGAAAAGAGAGCCACCTGTATGAATATCAAGAGCTCAGGTGGAAACCAAGTTCTAAGCAAAGAAGGGAAAGCAGAAAGGAGGAAGGAGTATATAGAGGGTCTATACAAGGGCGATGTACTTGAGGACAATACTATGGAAATGGAAAAGGATATAGATGAAGATGACATGGGGGACACGATACTGCGTGAACAATTTGACAGAGCACTGAAAGACCTAAGTCGAAACAAGGCCCTGGGAGTAGACAACTTTCTATTAGAACTACTGACAGCCTTGGAGAGCCAGTCCAGACAAAACTCTACCATCTGGTGAGCAAGATGTACGAGACAGGCGAAATACCCACAGACTTCAAGAAGAATATAATAATTCCAATCCCAAAGAAAGCAGGTGTTGACAGATGTGAAAATTACAGAACCAACAGTTTAATAAGCCACGGCTGCAAAATACTAACGCGAATTCCTTACAGACTAATGGAAAAACTGGTAGAAGCCGACCTCGGGAAAGATCTGTTTGGATTCCTTAGAAATGTTGGAACACGTGAGACAATACTGACCTTACGACTTATATTAGAAAATAGATTAAGGAAAGGCAAACCTACGTTTTAGCATTTGTAGACTTAGAGAAAGCTTTTGACAATGTTGGTTGGAATGCTCTCTTTCAAATTCTAAACGTGACAGGGGTAAAATGGAGGGAGCGAAAGGCTATTTACAATTTGTACAGAAACCAGATGGCAGTTATAAGAGTCGAGGGGCACGAAAGGGAAACAGTGGTTGGGAAGGGAGTGAGACAGGGTTGTACCTTCTCCCCAATGTTATTCAATCTGTATATTGAGGAAGCAGTAAAGGAAACAAAAGTAAAATTCGGAGTAGGTATTAAAATCCATGGAGAAGAAATAAAAACTTTGAGGTTCGCTGATGACATTGTAATTCTGTCAGAGACAGCAAAGGACTTGGAAGAGCAGCTGAACGGAATTCACAGTGTCTTGAAAGGAGGATATACGATGAACATCAAGAAAAGCAAAACGAGGATAATGGAATGTAGTTGAATTAAGTGGGGTGATGCTGAGGGAATTAGATTAGGAAATGAGACACTTAAAGCAGTAAATGAGTTTTGCTATTTGAGGAGCAAAATAACAGATGGACGAAGTAGAGAGGATATAAAATGTAGACTGCCAATGGCAAGGAAAGCGTTTCTGAAGAAGCGTATCTGCACTGATTTATAGAAGATCATTCCCGTATTCAGAAGGTTTACGTTTCTCATCACTTTCTCCAGGGTGGCATTAAAGATAAGACATGCCGATGCATCCCCTTTTAATGCAAATGTATTGGACATCATTCCTCCTATTCTTAAACTATCTTGTGTTTCACTCATTGTCATTCTCACCAGCCTTACCAACTTTCTCGAGATTCCCAGTTCATTTAGAGCTTGATATAACTGCTCTCTATTTATGCTATCATAAGCTGCTTTGAAATCTATGAAGAGGTGATTTATTTATTTACACGTCACGTTCCGTAGGACCAAATAGAGGAGCAAATCTCCACGGTCATGGAATGTGTCAATACATGAGACTATAACATAAAAGTAATAACCGATAAAAATAAATGTTCATGAACCTGAAAAAAGTCAGTCCATAAGTTTAAGTAAACGCTATCAGCAATACAATAAGAATCAGCTTAATTTTTCAAGGAACTCCTTGACAGAACAGAAGGAGTGACCCATGAAGAAACTCTTCTGTTTCGATTTGAAAGCGCGTGAATTACTGCTAAGATTTTTGAATTCGAGTGGCAGCTTATTGAAAATGCATGCAGCAGTATACTGCACACCTTTTTGCACAAGAGTTAAGGAAGTCCGATCCAAATGCAGGTTTGATTTCTGCCGAGCATTAACCGAGTGAAAGCTGCTTATTCTTGGGAATAAACTACTATTGGTAACAAGAAACGACAATAAGGAATATACATATTGAGAGGCGAATGTCGAAATCCCAGACTCGCGAACAGAGGTCGGCAAGAGGTTCGTGAACTCACACCACTTATTGCCAAAACCGCCCTTTTTTGGAGCCAAAAATATCCTTGTAGAATGGGAAGAATTACCCCAAATATAATACCAAACGACATAAGCGAATGAAAATAAGCAAAGTAGACTAATTTTCGTGTCAAAGTATCACTCACTTTTGATACCGTTCGAATAGTAAATATGGCGGTATTAAGTCTTTGAACAAGATCCTGAACGTGGGCTTTCCACGACAGCTTACTATCTATCTGAACATCTATAAATTTGAACTGTTCAGTTTCACTAATCATATGCCTGTTCTGTGAAATTAAAACGTCAGGTTTTGTTGAATTGTGTGTTAGAAACTGTAAAAACTAACTCTTACTGTTTAAATAACAGATTAGTTTATTTTCTACAAGCCATGAACTGAGGTCATGTACTGCACTATTTGAAACCGAACCAAAGTTGCACACAAAATCCTTTGCTACCAAGCTAGTGTCATCAGCAAACAGAAATTTTTTAAGAGTTACCCATAATACTAGAGGGCATATCATTTATATAAATATGGAACAGGACTGGCCACAACACTGATCCCTGGGGCACCCCTAACTTGACAGTATCCCACTCAGATCCCACATCACAGCCGTTATCAACATTGTGAATAATGACCTTTCGCTGCCTGTTGCTAAAATAAGAGGTGAATCAATTGTGAGCCACTCCCTGTTTTCTGTAATGGTCCAACTTCAGGAGCAATATTTTGTGATCAACACAATCATATGCCTTAGTTAAATCAAAATATACGCCAAGCATTCGAAACTTTTTGTTTAGCCCATCCAGTGCCTCACAGAGAAAAGAGAATATAGCATTTTCAGTTGTCAAGCGACTTCTAAAGCCGAACTGTACATTTGATAGCAAATCGTATGATATGAAATGATGAATTATCCTTACATACACAGCCTTTTCAATAACATTTGCAAACACTGATGGCATAGAAATAGGTCTAAAATTATCTACATTATCCGTTTCTCCCTTTTTATAAAGCGGCTTTACTATGAGTACTTTAATCACTCAGGAAACTGACCATTCCTAAAGGAAAAAATACAAATATGGCTAAATATAGAGCTAACATGTGCAGAAGAGTACTTTAATATTCTGCTAGACACTCCTTCATAACCACAAGAGTCCTTAGTCTTCAGTGATTTAATTATTGACTCAGTCTTCCTCTTGTCTGCATCACAGAGGAGTATTCAGACATCAATCTCGGAAAGTCATTTGCCAAGAAAGTTATGATATCCTGTAGAAATTAAATTTTTATTTAATTCACCATCAACGCTCAGAAAATAATTGTTAAATACTGTACATATATCTGATTTATCAGTAACGGAAATATTTTTACTGCAAACTGACTTTATATTGTCGACCTTGTGCTGCTGACCAGACACTTCCTTCAAAACTGACCATATGGTTTTAATTTTATCCTGTGAATTAGCTATTCTATTTGCATACCACATACTCTTTGCCTTCCTCATAACATTTTTAAAAACATTACAGTATTGTTTGTAATGGGCTACTGTAGCTTGATTGTGACTGCTTGTAACATTTTGATATAATTCCCACTATGTTCTACATGATATCCATAGCCCACTAGTCAGCCACACAGGCTGCCCATTACTGCTAGTACCCCATTTAAAATGTTCTAATGGAAAGCAACTCTCAAAGAGCATGAGAAATGTGTTAAGGAAAGCATTGTATTTATCATCTATGTTATCGGCACTATAAACATCCTGCAAGTCTTGTTCCTTGACAAGTTTTAAAAAACTCTATATAGCTGTTGGATTAACTTTCCTGGATAGTTTGTAATTAAATATGACATTGGTTTGAGTGCAAAAGCCTTTTAGTGTTAAAATTTGTGCATCGTGGTCTGAAAGGCCATACATGCTTTTACTAACAGAATGCCCATCTAGTAATGAAGAATGAATAAAAATATCGTCTATGACTGTGCTAATGTTCCTCTGCACCCTAGTTGGAAAAAACACAGTTTGCATCAGATCATATGAATTTAGGAGATCTACCAACATCCTTTTTCTTGCACAGTCATATACAAAATTAATATTGAAGTCAGCACATATAACTAGTTTCTGGTACTTCCTACAAAGTGAATCAAGAACCCTCTCTAGCTTGAGCAGAAATGCTCTGAAGTGTGAGTTATGGGACCTATAAACAACAACAATTAGAAGTTTAGTTTCACTAAATTCAACTACCACTGCACAACCTTCAAATATCTGTTCAGTGCAGTGTCATGATACATCTATGGACTCAAATGGAATACTGTTTTTATGCACAGAGCCACTCCCCCACCCAGCAAGGAACTCCTTGAGAAACAACCAGATAATCTGTAGCCTGGTAAAGGAAGCCTCCAAATTACCAAACTATTTAAGTGGTGCTCTGATATACCAGTAATTTCAGAGTCAACATCTAATAGCAGTTCACTAACTTTATCTCTAATATCTCTTATGTTTTGATGAAATATACTAATTCCTTCTCTACTTGGAAACATCACATCCTCTGAAGGTAAGCCCTTAGTTAGAGGGACTTCCTTTAAGCAGGTATACTTATCAGCTGACTTCAATCTAAAAAAGGTGCAGCTCTAACGCCAACTATGTGCCAACTTCGTATTCATTTGGTTTTTTTTTTCGAGGATTTGTCTTAAGGTGAATATTTGATCTACAGTTGACTTCCCGGGAAGGAATCTGCATTGGTATGGCCACGTCTCCCTCTGTATGATTGGGAGTATTCTGTCGAATAGTATATTAGAGAATATTTTTTTGTATCTCGCCTGGAAGGTGGTGCATGGGTTGCTCCTGTAAACTGAAGGGTAGGCCAAATGTTGGACGTGAGTAGGAGCAGGAAAAGGTGAAATGCTTTGGTATGCAAATAAAAGTGGTTTTACTTAACTTTGCCAGCCGAAGTGGCCGAGCGGTTCTAGGCGCTACAATCTGGAGCGGAGCGACCGCTACGGTCGCAGGTTCGAATCCTGCCACGGGCATGGATGTGTGTGATGACTTTAGGTTAGTTAGGTTTAATTAGTTCTAAGTTCTAGGCGACTGATGACCTCAGAAGTTAAGTCACATAGTGCTCAGAGCCATATTTTTTTTACTTAACTTTGGCTGAGATGACCATGGAGGTGCGAAGCTGTATATCAAGTTACAAATAGTGGCTCCCCACTAGCAAATAGAAACAATGTTGCTTGGTCTTTTACTCAGAATCAAATGTGCTGAATCCGGAGCGGCGCTCGTAGAGCTGCACCGCACCAGCTAGAGGGTGCTGTTGTCCATGTCTGTCGTAGTGCCAACCTAAGAATTTGCACCTACGCCGTGGCATCGTAGTTATCGATACCGCATCCCTTCCCCCTGAATCTAAGCACCGTCATTGAGTAGGGCTTCTGACGGCAGGTGGAGGGACCCAGGGGTGGCGCAACAGTGGGGGTGGACAGCGGAACGGCGGGGGTGCTCTGTCCACCCATGTCCCCGAATTGCTCGCGAGGGGGCGAGGAAAACGCCGCGTGGAAAACCTGCCCAGGCCGCGCACCACCACTGGGTATGCTCGGATGAGAAGGCAGAGCAACGACCTTGAGGCATAGCGCCGTATAACGATCCTGCCTTGGAGGCAGTTAAGTGGGAGATGTGTCTCAGAGCTGGATACTGACAGATGGTGACACGAGACTGGACGCGCACGTAGTTTATGTATCAGCTGATAGAGGACAATATTGGATAGGGGGACTGAATTTAGTTTCGATGGTGCCCACTAGAGTGCACTAAAGTAATAGAATGATTTTTATAAACTGTTCTAGTATTTTCATAAAGTGTTATTATGTCTTTTTGTGTATGTAAAAAGTTATAAATGTGTTTTTTAGCAGTATGAGTGATGCGTGAATGTGGTCTAAGGTTAATGTAGTAGGATTTAGTGTGGGAACATTTCGAAGAAGGATGGATATGGACAAAGGGGATTTTTGTAGAACAGATTTGTAAGGTAAGTTTGTGGTAAAGGGAAAGTTAATTCAGGTATAAATAACAATAGAAAATAACTTTATGCATAAGCAAAACTTCAGCATATTAGATAATTACGTCAGTAAAAAGTGCAGTCGTTAGGTTTAAATTTTGCGATTGGTTATTGATGAAAAACGCGGACTGACGCGGGAGAATGTTGTTTTGCTATTGGCTGTTGAGTAAACTGACCAATGGTAAAGCAATATTCTTCACGCTCCTTTCTCTGCTGGTAGAGAAGACTTAGAGTATTCTAGAGAAGAGTGGGAGCCTAGCCATGAAACAGTTCGGACGTGTGTAGTAGTAGTAGTAGTAGTAGCAGTAGTAGTAGTAGTAGTTCCGATGGAAATGATAAGTTGCCGGATCTAGCAGTGTTTCATACATCAAAAGTGTGGTATAGTGGCAGTAAAATTATTCCGATGGGCGTGTAGAAATGTCGGAATTTTAAGTGAATTTTGTGACGAGAATAAACATATTCCGCGTGGCGTATTGAGCAGGTCGGTGGCTAAAAACTGACTGCATTAGGTACCGACAGACCTAATATTTGGCGAGTATTCTCAATCAAAAACGATCAGTATTTTTGTAGCTATTACGTTTTCGGGAAATGCAACACCATAAAGTTGCTAACGTGAGTGAAAGGGATTGTGAGTGACTGTTAAGACTAGCACGGGCTTGGCAGTGAGTTGTTCACCTAAGTTTCAGAATATATTAATTGAGGACAAAATTTCCAACCTTTCATTTCTTGTGAAAACTTTCTCCCGAAACGTAGATTAGTGACTTTAATTGCAGCCTGGTTCACGTTGAAGTACAGTGGGTTTCATTGGGCTTTCCTACTGATGATCTGCTGAGACAATGTTCACAGGTAGGTGCCGGTTTTCGTCGTAAATGGACGGAAAGAACCGCGCCCCTGCAACCTCCATGGGTGGGTGACGGCGGCAGCAGCATGACGGCACCCTCAGCGTCCATCGGTTCCGGCACCGTGCAGGAACATGGCGGCGGAGGCGATGACGGCCGGAGGTGGGGCCGTGGCAGCGGCGAGAGACGCCTGTCGGGTGCAGGTGACCAGACCGGCATCGGCAAAGACGGCAGTCGTGCCCGCGGCGGAGGCGCGAGTGGCAGAGGCGCCGTCGGTGGAGTGGTGGGCTGAGGCAGCAAAAGCTGCGAAGCCTCCAACTCTGCCGGAAAACAACCAGGGGCAGCAAACCGAGGACGGCACACACGGATCTGGTTCCGGTGTCACTTGACAGTGCCGGAGGGACCAGAAACGACAAATAAGGCGCGTCCGAGCTGGCGAAGAATGCGACCTGTTCCCAGCGCTGCCTCTTGGAGAAAACATGATAGAACACCAAATCCTGCGCCGTCAAGCTAGAACGAGGCGAAGCAGCGGGAGCGTGCAGTGGCTGGTGCGATAGCTGCAGGAGCGACCGATGGACGCGGCCATGTAATTCCACTAAGGAATGGGTGCCGCACGGCTGGGAGCAATAGGAAGCAAGGAAAGTCCAGAGCGCATGCTCGCGAGAGTACGTGGCACACAACCTGCTCATCTGCGACCTAAACGTACGCACAAAGTGTTCAGCCTCGCCGTTCGAATGGGGGTGGAACGGGACCGAGGTCAGTTGGCGAATGCCATTAGCAGTACAGAACACTTCGAACTCTGAGGACTCAAATTGGGGGCCATTGTCGGAGGCAATAACTTCAGGGAGGCCCTCAATACAAAAAATAGGTGTCAAAGCCCGAGTAGTACTGGCAGATTTAGTAGAAGACATAGGTACAACAAAAGGGAAGTTGCTTTACGCATCAATAGCTATCAACCGGCGGGAGTCCCAAAAAGGACCCGCAAAATCAATATGAACATGCTGCCAATGCGCAGTAGGAGTCGTCCAAGCAAAGCAGCGTTGGCGGGGTGCAGATTGATGCTGTGGGCAAGAGCGACAGTTAGCAAGCAATTTCTCAATTTGTTTATCAATGCCGACCCAAGTGCAGTGACGACGCGCTAATTGCTTTCTCCGCACCATACCCCAATGACCAGCGAGCAGCAATCGGAGGATTTCCGACTGCAACGAACGAGGTACAACCACACGAGACTGATCATTGTCAGTTCGTAACAAGATAACACCATGGTGTACAGACAAGTTGTGACGTTGTGCAAAGTAACGCCGTACAAGGGGACCACTAATCTGGGTAGCAGATGGAGGCCATCGAGTACGAATATACTGCAAAAGAATCAGCAAAGAAGCATCGGCGGCTGTCGCGGAAGCAATGCGACGAAAATCCATCGGAAAACCATCAGCTAATTCCTTATCTTGCGAATCAATAAACATGCATGACAATTCGGAGGAATCAAACACTGCATCAGGACCGATAGGTAGATCGTCAGCATTGCCCTGCCGTAGGCCGAAACAAAATTTCCTGAGTGTAGTTAGACAAAAACAAAGACCAACACTGCAACGTATGTGCAGTACGGGCCGTAACTGGCTTTGACGGGTGAAACAACGAGGTTAAAGGCTTATTTATGGTCGGTGACCAAATAGAACTTGCAACCGTACAAAAAAAATCATGAAACTTTGTCACTCCATATACTATAGCCAAAGCTTCTTCCTCGATTTGAGAATAGTTTTGCTGGGCAGAATTGAGCAACTTAGACGCAAAAGCGATCGGGCGATCGACAGAATTAATGCGGTGCGAAAGTACCGCTCCAATGCCGTGAGAAGATGTATCGACGGCCAAAACAACTGGTTTGGAGGGATCGAAAGGAATCAAACAGTGATCACTCAACAAAGCAGATTTGAGCTTGTGGAAAGCAGCGTCACATTCCGAAGACCAAACAAAAGGAACGTTCTTACGCCGAAGGCGATGCAAAGGCGCTGCAATCTGCGCTGCATTTGGTATAAACCGAATACAATATGTAATTTTGCCCAACACAGACGGAAATTCTTTCAAGTTGCTGGGTGCTGGCAAGTCTCTAATCGCACTGAGATGCGACGGCGAGGGGTGGATACCTTGTCCATTAGTCATATGTCCTAAATACTGAATTTCAGTTTGAAAAAAAATTGCACTTGTCTCTGTTACACTTGAATCCTGCCTGCAAAAGTACAGTAAATAAGGCACGCAAACTCTGAAAATGTTTGTCAGGGGTGCGACCTGATACGACAATATCGTCCCGATAATTGGAACAACCAGGGACAGTGGCACACAACTGCTGCCAGTAAGACTGAAAAATACAGTCCTGGAAATGGAAAAAAGAACACATTGACACCGGTGTGTCAGACCCACCATACTTGCTCCGGACACTGCGAGAGGGCTGTACAAGCAATGATCACACGCACGGCACAGCGGACACACCAGGAACCGCGGTGTTGGCCGTCGAATGGCGCTAGCTGCGCAGTATTTGTGCACCGCCGCCGTCAGTGTCAGCCAGTTTGCCGTGGCATACGGAGCTCCATCGCAGTCTTTAACACTGGTAGCATGCCGCGACAGCGTGGACGTGAACCGTATGTGCAGTTGACGGACTTTGAGCGAGGGAGTATAGTGGGCATGCGGGAGGCCGGGTGGACGTACCGCCGAATTGCTCAACACGTGGGGCGTGAGGTCTCCACAGTACATCGATGTTGTCGCCAGTGGTCGGCGGAAGGTGCACGTGCCCGTCGACCTGGGACCGGACCGCAGCGACGCACGGATGCACGCCAAGACTGTAGGATCCTACGCAGTGCCGTAGGGGACCGCACCGCCACTTCCCAGCAAATTAGGCACACTGTTGCTCCTGGGGTATCGGCGAGGACCATTCGCAACCGTCTCCATGAAGCTGGGCTACGGTCCCGCACACCGTTAGGCCGTCTTCCGCTCACGCCCCAACATCGTGCAGCCCGCCTCCAGTGGTGTCGCGACAGGCGTGAATGGAGGGACGAATGGAGACGTGTCGTCTTCAGCGATGAGAGTCGCTTCTGCCTTGGTGCCAATGATGGTCGTATGCGTGTTTGGCGCCGTGCAGGTGAGCGCCACAATCAGGACAGCATACGACCGAGGCACACAGGGCCAACACCCGGCATCATGGTGTGGGGAGCGATCTCCTACACTGGCCGTACACCACTGGTGATCGTCGAGGGGACACTGAATAGTGCACGGTACATCCAAACCGTCATCGAACCCATCGTTCTACCATTCCTAGACCGGCAAGGGAACTTGCTAAGCGTCGTCTCACGCGGTCTGCACGTCCAGCACGAACGCTGGTCCAACTGAGGCGCCAGGTGGAAATGGCATGGCAAGACGTTCCACAGGACTACATCCAGCATCTCTACGATCGTCTCCATGGGAGAATAGCAGCCTGCATTGCTGCGAAAGGTGGATATACACTGTACTAGTGCCGACATTGTGCATGCTCTGTTGCCTGTGTCTATGTGCCTGTGGTTCTGTCAGTGTGATCATGTGATGTATCTGACCCCAGGAATGTGTCAATAAAGTTTCCCCTTCCTGGGACAATGAATTCACGGTGTTTTTATTTCAATTTCCAGGAGTGTAGCAGGAGCCGAAGCACAACCGAACGGGAGGCGGCGAAACTTGAACAATCCAAGGTGGGTGTTGATCACAAAATAGCACTGCGACTGTTCATCGAGCGGAATTTGAAAGTATACGTCCTGCAAGTCAAACGTGGAAAAGAATTTGCCCGCACCAAGCTTATGAAAAATGTCCTCAGGATGCGGTAAGGGAAACGTAGCTACCACTGTCTGGTGATTTACTGTAGATTTAAAGTCAGCACATATACGTAGACGACCGATTGGTTTTTTCACACACACTATAGGTGAAGCCCATGGTTCAATGACACGACTGTCTTGCAAATGCTTAAGTTCAGCAGCTACGGTGTCGCGCAGTGCGTGCGGTACCGGGGGTGCGCGCCGGAAAATAGGCATGGCATTGTCTTTAACTACAACATGCGCTGCAAAGTCTGTGGCGCAACCAAGGCCATCAGAAAAGAGTTCAGCAAAATCATCGCATAGGGTGGCAACACTGTCTGCATGGTCACTAGCACTGATGCAAAGTACATTGTCCTGAATTGCGAGGCCAAAACGTTCAAATGCGTCCATGCCAAAAATGTTCGTAGCATCACTAGAGATGAGCACATGGAAAGACATCGTACGTGTCGTTGCACCATACATGGCTTGCAAACTACACACGCTGAGCACAGAGATCTCCTATCCAGTAAATTCAGTCAGCGTGGAATGTGAGCGACGAAGCAGGGGCGAACCAAGCAAGCCATACGTCGATCTTTTCAGTAAAGAAACTGATGCACCAGTGTCCAGCTGCATGCGAACAGAACGTCCACAAATGTGCAAAGTCACAAAAAGTTTCCTCGCATCATGCTGAATGCGAGAGGAAGTGTCTGGCAAAACTTGATTCACACGATGAGCTGTATAAGCACGTGAGGCAGAAGGCTTTGAATAAATGGCATTAACGTCCATAGGCTGATGTGAACCATGATTATGGCGGTTTCCATTGCGGTGACGCCCACGCGAGTCAAGCGAACAGGAAACAAGTTGTGAATCAGAGTTTCTCTTACTGCACACAGCTTGCACATGTCCTTTCTAATTACAAAAATAACATTGTGCTTGACGGGATGGGCAACTGTCCCGTGGGTGGGCACGAAAGCAGTTCGGGCATGATTTCAGTTTCTTAGTGGGTGCCAGGCTTGAAACTTGTTTACTGGTGCGCGAGAGACGAGGCGTGGCGTGCTGTGCTAGATCCGGGCGGGAGGGCACGTGTTGTGCCACGGTAACAGTACCCACACCCGGGGTCACGTCAAACACGGAAGTAGCCATGTCTAATGTATATTGTCTGTCGGCCGAGTCCACTACTGCCTGCAAAGACGGGTTTTTAAATTTGAGGATTTGCTGGCGGATGCGGTGATCCACCACGTTCTGCACAATAGCGTCTCTTATTATATCCGCATATGAGCGTCCACATGAGGAATTAGTCACAATGAGATGTTAGTCCCTGAAGGTCAGCTAACCAAGATTTATTGGACTGAGTAGGGCCACGCCGAAGGCGAAAGAATTTGTAGCGTGCAGCTACGACATTTACACTATTACAGAAGTGTGAGTTCAAAGCGTCAATCACTTCGTCGTAAGTTTTAGTTTCTGGGCGGCTGGCCCGCGCCCGGTTTCCCGGTTTCGATTCCTGGCGGGGTTAGGGATTTTCTCTGCCTCGTGATGACTGGGTGTTGTGTGATGTCCTTAGGTTAGTTAGGTTTAAGTAGTTCTAAGTTCTAGAGGACTGATGACCATAGATGTTAAGTCCCATAGTGCTCAGAGCCATTTGAACCATTTTTTGGGCGGCTGGTGGGAAACAATTTCCCGAGCACACGGTAAAACACAACACTCGCGTTGGCAATGAACGAGGCAAGCCGTTCTGTACCTGGTATGTTGTATGCTGCGAAGTGTGCCTCGAGCTGGGCGATGAATTCTGACCAGCGTTCAACGTCAGGATTGAAGGCACGAAATTGCGGCGCCTTCAGCGACGGCGTCGATGCAGGTGATGGCGTCGGAGGCGCTGAAGTAGCTGCAGTTTGTAGTGTGACCAGTCCATTTAATGCAGCAAGCAGCTGCGTCATTTGCTGAGCCTGAAAACGTACAAGATTGGACAGCGAAGCCTGTTCCTGTTGGCCGAGCCGTTCTAGGCGGTACAGTCTGGAACCGCGACCGCTACGGTCGCAGGTTCGAATCCTGCCTCGGGGATGGATGTGTGTGATGTCCTTAGGTTAGTTAGGTTTAAGTAGTTCTAAGTTCTTGGGGACTGATGACCTCAGATGTTAAGCCCCATAGTGCTCAGAGCCATTTGAATCATTTTTTGGGCAGCTGGTGGGAAACAATTTCCCGAGCACACGGTACAACACAACACTCGCGTTGGCAATGAACAAGGCAAGCCGTTCTGTACCTGGTATGTTGTATGCTGCGAAGTGTGCCTCGAGCTGGGCGATGAATTCTGACCAGCGTTCAACGTCATGATTGAAGGCACGAAATTGCGGCGCCTTCAGCGACGGCGTCGATACAGGTGATGGCGTCGGAGGCGCTGAAGTAGCTGCAGTTTGTAGTTTGACCAGTCCATTTATGGCAGTAAGCAGCTGCGTCATTTGCTGAGCCTGAAAACGTACAAGATTGGACAGCGAAGCCTGTTCCTTTTGGCCGTGCTGTTCTAGGAGCTACAGTCTGGAACCGCGACCGCTACGGTCGCAGATTCGAATCCTGCCTCGGGGATGGATGTGTGTGATGTCCTTAGGTTAGTTAGGTTTAAGTAGTTCTAAGTTCTTGGGGACTGATGACCTCAGATGTTAAGCCCCATAGTGCTCAGAGCCATTTGAACCTGTTCCTGTGGCGAAGCCATGGTTTACACAAAAGAAAAGCTTATAGCTACTTGGGGAAGCAGTCATACACTCACACAGGCACACGAGGATATCACAAAAAAAAGTAAAGCAGTACTGAGCAAAAAACAGAGGTAAGAGAGGAAAAAAAATTAGTCCCTGCTCTTCGCAACTTTTTGTATCCCTCGTGGAAGGCGGCGCGTGGGTCTGCTCCTGTAAACTGAAGGGTAGGCCGAATGTAGGACGTGAGTAGGAGCAGGAAAAGGTGAAATGCTTCGGTATGCAATTAAAAGTGGTTTTACTTAACTTTGGCTGAGATGAACATGTAGGTGCAAAGCTGTACATCAAGTTACAAAGTTACAAGTATTGCCTCCCCACTATGAAGTAGAAACGATGTTGCTTGATCTTCTACTCAGAATCTAATAGGCTGAATCTGGAGCGGCGCTCGTAGAGCTGCACAGCGCCGGCTAAAGGGTGTTGTCGTCGGTGTCTGTCGTAGTGCCAACCTAAGAACTTGCACCTACACCATAGCATCATAGCTCTCCATGCCACATATTTTATATCCCAAATTAAGTAGCGTGATCCCTCTGTAATTGCCATACTCCATATTATCTTCTTCCTTATATATGGGACATATGATACTCTCTTTCCATTGTTGGGGCATTTTCTCCTCTTCCCATATTCTGGTGACCATTTTCAGATGTCTTCGTTCCAGCTCTCTGCCTCCTTGCTCAAACAGTTCTTCTGGAATATCATCTGTCCTTGCCGACTTGTTGTTTTTCAATTTCTTCATGGCAGTTTCACTTCTTCTATATTTGGTGCGGAAGTGTTGTTGCCTGGGTCCTCTTCTCCATTCTTGTCTGTTGGATTCTCTGGTATAGTTATTCTAGGTTTGAGGAGACTATCAAAATACCTGCGCCATCTTTCGCATATTCCCTTCTCTTCACTTATTATATTCCCTAGATCTAATTAATCAACCATAAAAGCTACTGAAAGCCTGATAACTGAAATACACAATGCTTTTGAGAGGAAATGACCACCTGTGCAACACTCATAGACTTAAGCAAAGTATTTGAATCAACACCACATGAGATGATTGTTAGAAATTAGAATGTTATGATATTGCAGACAAATCATTTAATTTGATTAAATAATACCTAAATAACAGGCAATAGTGTGTGTGAAGAATGAAAATTAATAGAGGAATTCCACAGAACTCTGTTCGTGGACCCTTCATGTTGATTGCCTATGTTAATGACTTCTCAAACTATATAGCTCGCGAAAATGTCTTATATGCTGATAATATGACGATGATCTCCACAGGTGAGAATGAGTAAGAGGTGGCAAACAAAAATAATGAGCTTTTTGAAACTGTAGAATTTGGTGTATTGCTGACCAGTTATGTATAAACAACACAAAAAACAGAGGAAATTTACTTTAATCTGAAGGTACGGAAAGAAGAGAATCAAAGTGCAAACTATTGGGACTAAAACTAGACTAAAGGCTCTCATGGGATGAGCATATAAGCTATCTGACAGGCAAACGAGCACACGTGATATTCCTTTTATATACACTAAGATATTCTGTCAGTAAAAGTTTATTGATGCTTTACTACTATACATTCTTTCAGTCACAGCTACAATATGGGATTCTGTTATGGGGTAATTCAACAGGCACAAACTGTGTATTGAAAAGGCAAAAAAAAAAAAAAAAAAAATAGCAATTAGATGTATACAAGGATTTGGTCTGAGAGAAAACTGTAAGAAGCACTTCAGTCTATTAAACATAATGACCCCCAAGTCTCTATATGTATAATTCCTTAATATACATAATATAAAATATACAACACATTACACAGAGAATGAATTAGCATTTTCACAGCACTAGAAGCAACTGCATGCTTGGTATACTGTATTCTAGGCTGTCTCTGATATACAACAGTCACAAACACCTAAGTCTAAAGTTATATAATAAACTGCCATAATCAGTGAAAATAGTCCCCCATTCGGATCTCCGGGCGGGGACTACTCAAGAGGACGTCGTTATCAGGAGAAAGAAAACTGGCGGAGCGTGGAATGTCAGATCACTTAATCGAGCAGGTAGGATAGAAAATTTAAAAAGGGAAATGGATAGGTTAAAGTTAGATATAGTGGGAATTAGTGAAGTTCGGTGGCAGGAGGAACAAGACTTTTGGTCAGGTGATTACAGGTTTATAAATACAAAATCAAATAGGGGTAATGCTGGAGTAGGTTTAATAATGAATCAAAAAATAGGAGTGCGGGTTAGCTACTACAAACAGCATAGTGAACGCATTATTGTGGCCAAGATAGACACAAAGCCCATGCCTACTACAGTAGTACAAGTTTATATGCCAACTAGCTCTGCAGATGATGAAGAAATTGATAAAATGTATGACGAGATAAAAGAAATTATTCAGGTAGTGAAGGGAGACGAAAATTTAATAGTCATCGGTGACTGGAATTCGTCAGTAGGAAAACGGAGAGAAGGAAACATAGTAGGTGAATATGGATTGGGGGGAATAAATGAAAGAGGAAGCCGTCTGGTAGAATTTTGCACAGAGCGTAACTTAATCATAGCTAATACTTGGTTCAAGAATCATAAAAGAAGGTTGTATACCTGAAAGAATCCTGGAGATACTAGTAGGTATCAGATAGATTATATAATGGTAAAACAGAGATTTAGGAACCAGGTTTTAAATTGTAAGACATTTCCAGGGTCAGATGTGGATTCTGACCACAATCTATTGGTTATGAACTGCAGATTGAAACTGAAGAAGCTGCAAAAAGATGGGAATTTAAGGAGATGGGACCTGGATAAACTGAAAGAACCAGAGGTTGTAGAAAGTTTCAGGGAGAGCATAAGGGAACAATTGACAGGAATGGGGGAAAGAAATACAGTAGAAGAAGAATGGGTAGCTCTGAGGGATGAAGTAGTGAAGGCAGCAGACGAACAAGTAGGTAAAAGGACGAGGGCTAGTAGAAATCCTTGGGTAAGAGAAGAAATATTGAATTTAATTGATGAAAGGAGAAAATATAAAAACGCAGTAAATGAAGCAGGCAAAAAGGGATACAAACTTCTCAAAAATGAGATCGACAGGAAGTGCAAAATGGCTAAACAGGGATGGCTAGAGGACAAATGTAAGGATGTAGAGGCTTGTCTCACTAGGGGTAAGATAGATACTGCCTACAGGAAAATTAAAGAGACCTTCGGAGAGAAGAGAACCACTTGTATGAATATCAAGAACTCAGATGGCAACCCAGTTCTAAGCAAAGAAGGGAAGGCAGAAAGGTGGAAGGAGTATATAGAGGGTTTATACAAGGGCGATGTACTTGAGGACAATATTATGGAAATGGAAGAGGATGTAGATGAAGACGAAATGGGAGATAAGATACTGCGTGAAGAGTTTGACAGGGCACTGAAAGACCTAAGACGAAACAAGGCCTCGGGAGTAGACAACATTCCATTAGAACTACTGATGGCCTTGGGAGAGCCAGTCATGACAAAACTCTACCATCTGGTGAGAAAGATGTATGAGACAGGCGAAATACCCTCAGACTTCAAGAAGAATATAATAATTCCAATCCCAGAGAAAGCAGGTGTTGACAGATGTGAAAATTACTGCAAAATACTAACGCGAATTCTTTACAGACGAATGGAAAAACTGGTAGAAGAGGACCTCGGGGAAGATCAGTTTGGATTCCGTAGAAATGTTGGAACACGTGAGGCAATACTAACCTTACGACTTATCTTAGAAGAAAGATTAAGAAAAGGCAAACCTACGTTTCTAGCATTTGTAGACTTAGAGAAAGCTTTTGACAATGTTAACTGGAATACTCTCTTTCAAATTCTGAAGGTGGCAGGGGTAAAATACAGGGAGCGAAAGGCTATTTACAATTTTACAGAAACCAGATGGCAGTTATAAGAGTCGAGGGGCATGAAAGGGAAGCAGTGGTTGGGAAAGGAGTGAGACAGGGTTGTAGCCTCTCCCCGATGTTATTCAATCTGTATATTGAGCAAGCAGTAAAGGAAACAAAAGAAAAATTCGGAGTAGGTATTAAAATTCATGGAGAAGAAGTAAAAACTTTGAGGTTCGCCGATGACATTGTAATTCTGTCAGAGACGGCAAAGGACTTGGAAGAGCAGTTGAACGGAATGGACAGTATCTTGAAAGGAGGATATAAGATGAACATCAACAAAAGCAAAACAAAGATAATGGAATGTAGTCAAATTAAATCGGTTGATGCTGAGGGAATTAGATTAGGAAATGAGACACTTAAAGTAGTAAAGGAGGTTTGCTATTTAGGGAGCAAAATAACTGATGATGGTCGAAGTAGAGAGGATATAAAATGTAGACTGGCAATGGCAGGGAAAGCGTTTCTGAAGAAGAGAAATTTGTTAACATCGAGTATAGATTTAAGTGTCAGGAAGTCGTTTCTGAAAGTATTTGTGTGGAGTGTAGCCATGTATGGAAGTGAAACATGGGCGATAACCAGATTGGACAAGAAGAGAATAGAAGCTTTCGAAATGTGGTGCTACAGAAGAATGCTGAAGATAAAGTGGGTAGATCACGTAACTAATGAGGAGGTATTGAATAGGATTGGGGAGAAGAGAAGTTTGTGGCACAACTTGACTAGAAGAAGGGATCGGTTGGTAGGACACGTTTTGAGGCATCAAGAGATCACAAATTTAGCATTGGAGGGCAGCGTGGAGGGTAAAAATCGTAGAGGGAGACCAAGAGATGAATACACTAAGCGGATTCAGAAGGATGTAGGTTGCAGTAGGTACTGGGAGATGAAGAAGCTTGCACAGGATAGAGTAGCATGGAGAGCTGCATCAAACCAGTCTCAGGACTGAAGACAACAACAACAACAACAAATCAGTGAAAACCCCCACCCTCTTTAAATTTAAGAGACTACTAGACACATGGTTTAAAAATAGAGCATACTACTCAATTGAAGAATATCTTGGAAGTAATTTGGAAGGAAATAATGTAGCTATCATTAACTAAATATGTAAAACTGTATAATTAATTCTTGAATAAAATAAACAAGGAAACAGTGTAACTATCATTAACTAAATGTGTAAAACTGTATAATTAATTCTTGAATGTAAACTATATAATGATTATTACTGAAATCTTCTTATTTGTAAGAAGTTTATACGTTTATGCTTATAGGTAAAATGATGATGTGTGTAGACTGTAAAAATTAGTAACTACTAAAAAGATGTATGTATGAGGGTCACTCCAAAAGAAATGCACACTATTTTTGTAAAATTATAGATTTCATTCTGCATGTGTGAAAGTTTTACAGTGTGTAGATACATCCTTCCTGCTTGTTTTCAAACTTAGTTCAACCTGTTCCCGTGAGTGGCGCCATCACAGTATGTCTTCAAGATGGCTGCTACACTTGACGTTCGTCAGAAGCAATGTTCTGTCATATAATTCCTGTGCTGTGAAAACGAGACAGTGGGAAACATCCACAAGAGGTTGAAAAAGGTGTATGGAGATGCTGCTGTCGATCGCAGTACAGTTCGTCGGTGGGCAAGCAGGTTACGTGATGAAAGCGGGCACGGCAATATTAAGGATTGTCCTCGCAGCGGCAGGCGTCGTACTGCACACAGTCCAGACAATGTGCAGAGAGTTAACGAATTGGTGACTGCTGACAGATGCATCACAGTGAACGAATTGTCACGCTACGTTGGGATAGGGGAAGGAAGTGTTTGCAGAATATTGAAAGTGTTGGCGTTAAAAAAGGTTTGTTCCAGGTGGGTTCCCTGGATGTTGACTGTGGCTCATAAAGAAACAAGAAAAACGGTATGCAGCGAACTTTTGGAACAGTATGAGAATGGTGGAGATGAATTTCTTGGAAAAACTGTGACAGGTGATGAAACATGGCTCCATCATGTTTCACCAGAGACGAAGAGGCAATCAATGGAGTGGCATCATGCAAATTCACCCAAGAAAAAAATTCAAAACCACACCTTCTGCAGGAAAAGTTATGGCTTCGGTGTTTTTCGATTCCGAAGGACTCTTGCTTGTGGACATCATGCTAAGTGGAACCACCATAAATTCTGATGCATATGTGATGACACTGAAGAAACTTCAAGCTCGACTGAGTCGTGTTCGACCACGTCACCAAAAGCAGGATGTTTTGCTGTTGCACGACAATGCACAGCCACATGTCAGTCAAAAAACCATGGAAGCGATCACAAAACTCGGATGGACAACGCTGAAACACACGCCTTACAGTCCTGACCTGGCTCCATGGGACTATCATCTCTTTGGGAAACTGAAAGACTCTTCATGGAACAAGGTTTGAAGATGATGACTCCCTTGTGCACGCTGCCAAACATTGGCTCCAACGGGTTTGTCCAGAATTTTACCATGTGGGTATACAGGCGCTGGTTCCAAGATGGTGTAAGGCAGTTGAGAGGAATGGAAATTATGTGGAGAAATGAAAATATTGTTCCTAAAGGATGTATCTACACACTGTAAAACTTTGAAACATGTAGAATAAAAGATGGATTAAAAAAAGATAGTGTGCATTTCTGTTGGAGTGACCCTCTTATATATATATATGAATAATGTATAAAGCATAATGTATAATGTAAAAATTAGTAACAACTATAATTTTATGAATATGTAAAATGTTTTTGATGAAGCCAGTTGTATGGTAAACATGCTGAATGGCTAATAAATAAACGTATAAAAAACAATGTAAAACATTCATGTGTCACTATAGTCCAGCTGCTTGTAGTGCTACCATTGCTGCGGCTGTTGAAAGGTTGAATTATTTTGCTCTATAGACTTTTTGTTATTGTTTGACAGAATGTTGCTAGTACTGGAGATTCCCAGTTAATTGATTCGATGTTGAAGTTACCAGTATCAGAAGTTGAAAACCAAATGAGTGCATAAATGTAATAACAATATTTTATTTATTTAATTACATTTGGTTAGTTGGACATTATTAATGTATAAACTAAGAAACCTTGCGTCTTTTTGGCTCCCTAAAAAGTCGCCAGAAGTCGCTATTTTTTTCCCCTGCTAAAAGCAGAGTTTTGGCAATCCTGGTACAGGCCCCACTACAGGCTTAGTCCAACAGCTGGAACTGTGTGTAAACTATCGATATTGGAGTGTGGTATTGGAAAATTGGTCTATGAAATTGGCCGTAGAGATAAAAAAAGGAAGGTAGTAGTCATTACTTCATAAACTTAATGCCAGCGTCCGCCATCTTATGCAGCCCAAAAACTTAGGTTCACAGAATTTATACCTCATGGTTCGCTGCATTGAAACTTCCCATGCCCAGTTTCGATCGTTTGGAACAACTATCGACTTACATGATCGTATCCCGATTAACATCTGGTGCTTTGATTGTGTGGAGACATAATTGTTTCATAAAAAGCTCTATGCTGCAGGCAGTTCTGTTTCTTCGACATTTCTATAATCGTTCGCTTTGCTGACATGCACAAGATCTGATACCATGCCTTGATTCTTTCCTCATTGCCCACGTTTGTGGGCTAACAAAGAACCCGTAGGTAATTTTTTTTTTCTAAAACGTGAACATTAAAAACTTCGGGCCTACGAGCTGAAAGTGTAACAAACACGAAGCAGTGCCAGTAAGCAAACAAACATTGGTTTCGGAGTTCCAGCTTCGTTTGCTGTGGTTACAAATATAGTAAAAGTGGAATTACATTGATTACGAAAGCATCATTTTCACATGACAGCTTATCTTCTCGGTTATTCGAAATTAATCGAGAAAAACAAGTTACATTGGCGCGCCCAAATGTGTCGGTTTACTATACCAAATACGCATTCAAGAACATAAAAACGTTCGGAATTGCCTTTCTGACACTATGCTGTTCATGTAAGCATTAGAATTTTTTTTATTTAAAAGACCTGTTGCGTGCACACGACAGAAATAACGAACAAGAAACATTCGCAAACGGCAGTCTAAAGTTTTTGGCTATTTGAGAGACGGCTGGCCCCGCCCACTCTGGCTTCGGAACAACGTACAGCGATAAGTGTATAGAGAAATTTCCCTCTTATTTGTTTTTGTTTTTTATGTCCGTGGTATTTGACAGCTTCTTGTGAACTTCGCAGTTTTATATTCTCATTGCTTCGTGTCGTATAAAAGTAAACATCTGGCGCTATTACTCTTTCCTCTGGTTAAAAAATATTGAAATAAAATTTTAATGTTGATTAGCGGTACCGATAGACATTGGATATCAGCAGAGTTCGTTTGATATAGACTCTGGTTTTCACGTAGTAATTATCTCTGCTTATGCATTGTTAGGTACGTTTTCATGCATTGTTTTGTTAAATATTGTGTTAATGTTGTACTAATTACTTAATTTTTTGGTCGAATAGATACCGTTTTTATCTTTCATGTCGAATGGTATTATTACCGCCCAGCGTGCGTGGAACGAAATTCGTAACGCAAGTATGTTATTGTGTCATTTATATAGATTTGTGCTGATTTCCAATGGTGATCATCATAAAACTTAAAATTTTCACTTGTAATAAATTAACGAAAGAGCTGTGTTTCTACAGAAATTTGACGGAATAGGATGGCGTAATGGAGACATTGATCACTTGGAACCAAGTATTGAGAGATCGTGGAATGTGTTTGCTGTGCACTTTACATTTGGTATGCATTGGGTGATTACATGCTGCCTGTAAAGTGTAGCAAACATCTCCGTCTGTTCTGGAATAAATTTTTCTTCAAATTATAAATTGCACTTAAGCGAGCGCCGACATAAGGTTCGATTAGCACGGCTCAGATGAACTGGAGAGATTCAGTATCACCCCGAAAATCTCGTGATAAAATTAACGTTTTTGACGTCGGCACAAGAACGAATTTTGTGTATTACCTACGACGCTACATCACCTGGCGTTCGAGCGTCGAATGAACCAAATCTACTGTTGTAAGTGCCGAACTGGGCCCGACACATTGACATTAATGGATGAATAACAACGACTGGCTAATATACTAGTAGACATATGAGTGTAACGGAGTTCAACCTTAGTTATGCCATCCCTATTTTAAGTTTTCCATGTGTTCCCTATATCATGTAAGGCGAATGCAGGAATGGTTCCTTTGAGGCGGTAGCAAAGTTCGCACACCATCTTTACCCTACCCTGCCACTAATGACATCGTTGTCTACAGGACGTTAATTTTCCTACTTTTATACAGATGCAGCGTGAAACATATAGATCAGTCCTTGATGGAAATGCTATGCATCTTTCACCTACGGTGCCGTGATGTGCTGTTAGCTACAGTACCCACCTTGCTGCGTGTAGTGCCACGAGAATCAGCGAAGTTCACCTTTACAATTATTTCGTATACTTTGTGGCCCTTAGCACCAGCAAGCGAAACTATTTTTCACAGACCCCAGATTCAACGAAATAAATGCTAAGGGAAACAGGAATCTGTCATCATCATCATCAGTTATCTGCTATATTAGCAAGTCTCTCCATTTTCTGCGATCCATTGCTTCCTTCTTAAGACTGCTGTATGTTGTACCGCCCATCATGTCATCCAGTATCAGGAATATCTTCCTTCCTCGCTTCCTTTTCCTTTCTACATAACCTTCTAAAACTGTTTTTATTTGTCCGCCATTCTTTCTTAATATATGCCCAATCCAATTTCTTTTTCTTCTCTTTATTACATCTAGTAACTGTGTTTTCTCTCCCACTCTTCTCAGTACCTCTTCATTTTTTAGTCTGTCCATCCAACTTATTCTTTCCATCCTCCGCCAAATCCAGATCTCAAAAGCCTCCAGCCTTTCTCTGTCTTTTTTCCTCATAGTCCATGTTTCAGCGCCATATAGAAGAACACTCCATACAAGACATTTTATGAGTCTCTTTCTGAGTTCTCTGTCCATATCGCTGCAGAAAATTCTCCTTTTCTTATAAAAGGCCTCTTTTGCCATTGCTATCCTTGTTTTAATTTCTGTGGTGCACTTCCAGTCGGTGCCTATCCTGCTTCCAAGATACTTAAAATTTTACTCCCGTTCTAGTATTTCTTCATTCAGCATAATTTTTATTTCCTTACTACCACCTAGTGCCAATACTTTTGTTTTATTTGTGTTAATTTTCATTCCATATTTTTTCTGTTAGTTGCAATGGTATCCACCAAATCCTGTAATTCTTTTTCCCCTGTGACTAGAAGGACCATGTCATCAGCAAACCTCAAACACCCTACTCTTCTTCCTCCAATTTCTACCCCTTTGTCATCTAATGACCATTGGTCAATCATATTTTCCAAGTAGAGATTGAAAAGAGTAGGTGATAGACAGCATCCTTGTCTTACTCCTTTTCCTAGTCTGATCTAGTTTGTACTTTCTCCTCTCACTTTAACTGAAACTTTTTGATTAAGATATAATGATTTTATAAGTCTTCTGGTTTTCCAGTCCACTCTCTTTTCCCTCATTATAGTCGCCAGCTTGTCCCAAACCACATTGTCAAATGCCTTTTCTAGATCTGTGAAGCACATATATAGGTCTCTTCCTTTTTCAATAAACCGTTCTCCCAAGATTCGTAGGAGCCCTATTGCATCTCTGGTGCCCGTATTCCATCTAAAGCCAAACCGCTCCTCGCCAAGATTCTCCTCCATTACTCTTCCAAGTCTTTTATTAATTACGGTATTCTTAACATCACTTTGGCTGCATATGAAATGAGGCTGATTGTCCTGTGCTCGCTGCATTTCTTGGTTCCTTGTTTTTTTGGTAGCGGAGTCATTACTGTTGTCAGAAAATCCTCAGGCCATTCACCACTGTCATATATTTTATTACATAACCTCAATATTTCTCTTATTCCATCTTGGTTCAAGCATTTTAGTATTTCTCCCGGTATAGAGTCTGTACCTACTGCTTTGCCATTTTTCATTGCAGCCATGGCAGGCTTTACTTCTTTCATTATGATGGTTGGTCCTTTCTCGTCATCACTTACACTGTTGTGTGATTCAAGTTCCAGAGTTTCTGGTTTGCTATTTGTGTCATATAGCTCTTTTAGATAGTCTTCCCATCTCTGGAGGACATTGTCACAATCTTTGTACACTACCTCTTCGTCTTTACTCAAAATTTCCATAGTAGAACTTCCTGCTCTGTTTTGTTCCCATGTGATAGTATTTACTCTGCTGTATAGTAAGTCGTATCTTCCCTTCCTGTCCAGTTCTTCAATTTCATCACACTCCTCTTTTAGCCATTTTTTCCTAGCCTGCTCTGTTTCTCTTTGCAGTTCATTATTTAAACTTCGGTATATCTTTCTTGCATCTTCATTGTTCTTGTTTTTCAATTTTTTTCTCTCCTCCATCTTGGAAATCATTTCTTGTGTGACCCATGGTTTTTTTGACCGTTTCCCTTTTACATATCCTATATTTTGCTGTCCTGCTTTAATGATTCCTTCTTTCAACATATTCCAGTACTCGTTGGCATTATCAGTTGGTTGTTTGTCTCGTAATGTATTTACAAACTCCTGAGACAGCATTTCTTTGTTGGATATTATCTTCTCTAAATCCCACTTCTTCACCATGGTCACCTTCTTCAGTTTTTTCATTCTTATTTCTATTTCTGTCATAAGTAAGTTGTGGTCACTATTAATATCTGCACCTGGTAATGTGTGCACCTTCTTGATTTCATTTCTGTATCTTTCTTCTACCAGTATAAAATTGATTTGTTTTCTGTATTTATCCCCTGGTGATTTCCAAGTGTAGAGCCTCCTCTTGTGGTTCTTGAACCATGTGTTTGCCGCTATCAGCTGCCTTTCCCTGCAGAAGTCAATTAATCATTCACGTCTGTCATTTCTCTTTCCAAGACCATGACTGCTTACTATGTTTCCCTCTTTTCCTTCTCCCACAATGGCATTCCAGTCTCCCATTACTATTTTGCAGCATTTTTTATTTTCGATTTTCGTCCATTATTCTCTCTATTACATTGTATGTTTCCTCTACAATTTGGTCATCATGTTCTGAAGTTTGCATACACACCTGGACAATCAGTAAATCTTTTTGTGCTCCTTTCAGCCTTACACCAATAACCCGGTCATTTGCATAGTCAACATATTCCACACATGTAGTCAATTCCTTTGCTGTAATCATTCCTACTCCATTCATTCCTTTTACTTCTCCTCCTGAGTAGTACAATACATATTCATCTGACTGCAACCCTCCATGTCCATTCCATCTTACCTCAGCAACTCCTACGAGGTCCATATGATTCTTTTCCATCTCTCTTATAAGGTTTTCTAGTTTTCCTGCTTGTAGCAGAGTTCTAACATTCCAGGTACCAATTCTCGTTTTGATTTTTTGCCTCCTTTCAAGTTGCCCCCCCCCCACCCCCAGGAGATCCGAATGGGGGACTATTATACCTCCGGACACTGATTTAACATGAGCGGAAGCCATTTTTGTGCATAAAAGGAGACTGCATTATGCAGGGAAGATAATCTGCGGTGGTAAGGAATCTATCACAGAATACAAATTAGTATTCTGTAGCAGAGCCATTCATAAAACGCATATATTTTTCCTATCCACTATTTGTACAGTACTGGTACACACCTACAGTGTTTCATCATGCCTTGTTCTCTCCCCAGTCTGATAATGTTATTCATTGGTTAGTCCTATTTTATAGTGTCCCTTTGTTCCTGTTCAAGATTTCATGTTCTACAGTGTTAATAATAAGAAGAACAAAGTTGTCATTAGCAGTAGTGGCAGTCTTTCGCTTCTGACAATTTATAGCTTTTAGGACAACAAACATTAGTTAGGTTAGTCTTGGATAATTTTTTGACCAAAACGTAACATTTGCTATAATTTTAATACTTATTGTTTTCTTTAATACTTTCTTTGTGTGATATTCTCACACAGTTAACCATTATCTGGAGAAAATTTCACACTGAACGCCTGTCTCACATAAGACACTAAATAAAACTTAGAAAGATGCCTGAAAATTATCGCATGGAATGGGATAAATCTCAGACATTCATGGGGAATACCAACTAGAGTAATTGCAAGACTATTATATACTTCCAGAACACTATATTGGGGTATTTATTAGATAATTATGAAACAATGATCATTAAAAGATGGGAACCTTCAAAAACAGATACAATGTTCCTAAACCCCAATGTAATGTTTCTATACTATAAAGAGAGCTCTCTTTGTGATACTTTTTCACATTATTGTAGAGTTGTTTCATATCATCAGCGGCTTTAACATGAAAGGGGTGAATACTGACTGTTTTCACTGACCTGAGAAACTAGAAGGATTTTGCAACAAACTCCACTTGTTCTTTAAATGATTGCATGTATCTAACCTCTCCTAACCAATTTAATAACCTTATTTCAACTCCAGTCAACTCTTTCCCATTATCCTTGTAGAACAACTTTTGTACCTATCCCCAATAAAATATTTGACCTTAAAATGCTGTATAGATATTGGATTATTTAAAGTTTGCTTGAACTTTTTTCATAAAACTTTTGATTTCCAGACACTGTGTGTAAATATTTCTTAGAGAACTGGACTGTGTCGGCTTTTCTTCCTGTAGGTGCAGTGACATATCACTGTAGAAACTCTGTCTTTAAAGGATGTAGTAATCAAATCATCTTCAGCTAATTTTTTCAGCTTCTTTGTAACAAACATGTTCAGTTAATTGGACTTTTTGCCTTATCATATAGAGTAGGCCTAGCTGCTTTATTTTCAGGGCATACAGCAGCTGTATCAACTGGCATACAGCAGCTGTATCAACTGAACGTCTTCCATTCATGGGCTATATTGATGTTGATAATACTATTTTCACATGGAGAAGTCCTTTGAAACTTCAGTTTTTGGGACTGTTCCTTGGATATCTTCATGGAACTATCAATAGCTTATTTAAAAATGTAGGTACTTTAACAAAATTCATAATTACAGACAAGATCTGTAGAAGGCCCAGATCCTACTGTAGGAGCACCATGTTCAACAGAAGACTGTTTTCACTGACCTGAGAAACTAGAAGGATTTTGCAACAAATTCCACTTGTTCTTTAAATGATTGCATGTATCTAACCTCTCCTAACCAGTTTAATAACCTTATTTCAACTCCAGTCAACTCTTTCCCATTATCCTTGTAGAACAACTTTTGTACCTATCCCCAATAAAATATTTGACCTTAAAATGCTGTATAGATATTGGATTATTTAAAGTTTGCTTGAACTTTTTTCATAAAACTTTTGATTTCCAGACACTGTGTGTAAATATTTCTTAGAGAACTGGACTGTGTCGGCTTTTCTTCCTGTAGGTGCAGTGACATATCACTGTAGAAACTCTGTCTTTAAAGGATGTAGTAATCAAATCATCTTCAGCTAATTTTTTCAGCTTCTTTGTAACAAACATGTTCAGTTAATTGGACTTTTTGCCTTATCATATAGAGTAGGCCTAGCTGCTTTATTTTCAGGGCATACAGCAGCTGTATCAACTGGCATACAGCAGCTGTATCAACTGAACGTCTTCCATTCATGGGCTATATTGATGTTGATAATACTATTTTCACATGGAGAAGTCCTTTGAAACTTCAGTTTTTGGGACTGTTCCTTGGATATCTTCATGGAACTATCAATAGCTTATTTAAAAATGTAGGTACTTTAACAAAATTCATAATTACAGACAAGATCTGTAGAAGGCCCAGATCCTACTGTAGGAGCACCATGTTCAACAGAATGGTTGTCTTCATAATTTGAGAGAATGAGAATGGTGCCATATTTTGAACAGTGAGTTGAGTCTTGATTTCTAACCGTGTTTACAGATGATGTTTTATTTCGATTGCCTGTTTGATGCTCTTGGGTGTTGCTGTACTTTCCATTTCATTGTATCTAGTCTGTTTATTGCTTTTAAAATATGAACCTGGATACTTTGTGAGTCCCAGGAGTGTATCGTAGGGTTGAGGCCCCAGTTTTGGCCACATTAAGGGCAATTTGAGATACATCACGTTTTTAGTATAGGAAGAAAGTATACAAATTACTTCAAAAAATCGTATCTATTGCTTCTAAGTCTACACATTACAACCATATAAAAACAAATATTCTAAGTTGTATAACAAAAGCAGAAAAAAATATTGAAAAATAAATGGTGCATTTCCCCGGGTTTGGCCATGTTAACCCTACCTACGGCCAGTTGTTTCCCCACTTACGGCAACAATAAAACTATGGCTAAAATAAATGTCAATCCATGTGCCAGAAAGTAATTTGTGCTTTGTACAGGTATATAAGACAACAGACAACAAACATACATCAAATAGCAAAAAAAAAAAAAAAAAAAAAAAAAAAAAAAAAAAAAAAAAAAAAAAAAAAAAAAAAAAAATCATTAGGCAAAGTACGTCCCAGTAATTACTTAAATCAACTTCCAGACAAGTTTATTTCTCATGAGTATCAATGGAACCAGGAAACTTTGTTTTTAATGAACGTCCTTCTTGCATCAAGACTGGATCTGGCAGTTTCCCTGTAATATCTTCACCCGTTATAGTCAAAACATTTTCAGTGTATTCGAAACAAGTTTTCTGAACATTATAACTTTTTAGGCACTGAATTTAATATTCAGAATCAGAAAGCACTTTCAAAATTACACATACATACTTAAAAGTCGCAGGTCTTGTTCTTCTATTTCCTGTTAAACTAAATTTTACCAAAATAAAGTTCCCCTACTTTCAAATTCTCATTTGAAGATAGTTTCACATTTTCTGGTATTTCATCTTCATCTCCTTCTACGTAGTCATCTAAACTGCTTCCACTGTCCGTCCATTCTTCTTCCTCGGAAGAACTTGTTGGCCTATCACTTAACTCTTGTCTCTTTCTAGTTTTCCCCTTTTTTACATGAGATAATGAATGCCAAGTGCTCCTCTTTGGACTTTAACTCCTTCACAGCTTTTCTCTTCCTTTTTTACTGCTCCTTCTCCTGCCTCTCTTTTTCCTTCAGTTCATGATATCCCACCCACTTGTCACTAGTCACAACAGTGGGTGTGTGTTCTTTCTTTCTCTTTGTGCTTTGTTGTTTGGGTTCTGGCCAAGTGATGACACTTTCAAAAACTGTTGCTAATGATTTTGGTGGTGTCACTTGGATACGCACTGAAGATGGACTATGGTTGGATGTTGGAGTACATGAATTATGTGAAATACTATTGGGGGTTGTTGATATATCTGCAGGATAAGACTGTTGGTGGGTGTTGAAGGAATATCTGAATTTTGTAAAATGCTGCTGTGTGTTGAAGATATGTCAATATTATCAGCATTTTGAATGGATAAAGGATTAAGTCTGTCTGTGTTTTGTGAAATATTCTCTGTTGGATTATCTTCAGAGTGAGGCGCTATGCTATCTGTCAGAATGTCATCAGTGTTACCACTAGCACCATGCATTTCACCCTCATCAGCTATTTTTCTCCAGAAGCTGAAAAGTAATAATGCTTCTTGATTTCCTTCCCACTCATGATTCCTTCTCTTGGTTGCTCTGAACCCATCTAGAAGGACAGGATCAGTTTGCTTTTCTATATATGAGAAATGTCTCTGAAGTTCCTCATTTGTCTGAACTGTGGTTGAGGCTGGTATACTACAAACAACTATCTTGCTGTAATCTACATTGTTCACATTAAATGGAAACAGACCAGTTGCCCTGAAACCAGCATGAATATTTGCCACCATTTTAGGTTCTGTAATAATTTGTGACAGAACAGAAGGTACATCAGATTTTGAAATTTCAGTGCCATTATTTTCAAAACGCCATTTATGAACAATCTTCTTCCACATTTTTTTCATAGGTCCAAAGACAGCTACTTCTAATGATTGCAAGATGTGTGTAGAATTGGGATGGAGAGCAACTAGAATGATCTGATTTTCCCTACAATATCTGCTCAAATGAAGTGTCAAATGAGAGCAATGCCCATCTAAAAATATTACTACAGGCCGGGGAATTTCAGCTTCTTTCAAGAACGGATCAAATATATTTGTTATATACTCAAAAAAACTTTCACCTGTCATCCACTCACTTTCTGTTTTGCCAATACCCCAGTTTGGAGGAGCTGCTTTCACCAATGATGCTGGAATCCTTGCATATCTGAACAGTGTTAAGGGAGGAGCAAATTTTCATGATTAATTCCCCTTTAGGAGCCAGAAAAAAAGAAGTTTCATCTATATTAAAAATTCTATTTGGGTCATTTAACACATCCATATCATTTAAAGTGATGGATACTTCATGAAACCAGTTTCTTAATTTCTCTTCTGTAACAGAACCTCTAGCCCTATTGACATATTCTGCATGTTTTGTGACAGAACCTCGTGTCTCTTAAGAAATCCATAATACCACTTTTTTCCAGGTAGATTGTTAGTAAATGTAGCCTTACAACTTTCCATATGTGCACTCTCAATAAGTTTTTGCACAGAGATTTTCTTTAGTAACTGGAAATCTCATGCTAGAATAGTCCAAAACCCAGTCCACCAATTTTTTTTCAATTTGTTCTCCTAAGATGGAATGTGGACCACAGTGCCCTGTAGATTATCATGGAGATACACCAGAAATTTTGTTTGTTAAAGTTGTCCTTGGAACTTTGTACAACTTGCTTGCAGTAGCAACCTTCATTCCCTCATCAATAGCCTTTAGAGCATCTTTAACTTTGCTGGGAGAATACTGAAACCTTTTATTCTTTGGTTGACTCATTTTTCCTATAAACAATGCACAAAGATGGAGTTAAAGAATGTTGCATATTTGAATAGTGCCAATTGCATATTTTGTATCTTACAAGCATAGGTAAATTAGTATGATATGCTAAGACAATACTAACAATGAGGTATATATTAATATAAAAATACCAAAAATATTTTAATAAGCCTATTTAAATAAAATTAGCCTAGTGTAATGTAGGACAGAACAACAATATTGATGTTTTTGTATCAGTTTTTAGAAGTGACCAAAACAGGATACATATCTCTCCACTTACGGCCACATGCATGGTCTTGTGGTGGTCATTGATCACCGGAATAGAGCAGAGTGATATCTCTGCGCACTGACACGCTCTTAGGACACGGGTCTTGGCGCGTGCCTTTGGCCAGTGTGTGTTTATGTTTCGACCAGTGACGCTTGCGAGGCTTGTTTATGTGTGTATATGTGTAATTGTGCAGTTAGAATAAATACGAGTTTCATACAAGGGGTGGTCAGGTTATTATGACAGCTAAGCAACCTGATTCCCATAGTGGTGATGCCGGACTTTTGCGATACGACCACAGTACGCGCGTTTCTCATCTTCCCTTCTGCCCGTTACGCACCGATGAACCACCACGTGATTTGTGACCCAGAGCTTGCCATGAGTTTGCCTACAATTTCATTCATGGACGAATTGCCAGTAATTCAGCCATCGATGTCTCCGACTACAGTGTTAAACCCGAGTGCACAGCATAACCCCGCTAGTACAGTCCACGCACCATGGCCCACACATGTTGCAGTGCATCCAAATGCATGGCAGTTTCCGGACTTCATACCGCAGGTGAAACAAGAACTTCCCTCACCACAGTGCTCAACAACATCCCGTATTAATATGTTACATTCCAGCCTGACACACGAACAGGTACTTTAACCCGAAGCGCATAGCGCTACGTTCCCGACATACCAACAGCATGCGACCGCGTTTGCAGCAGCCACGACGCCCGCGCCTACCACGTTTGCTCTCGTGCCGTGTGTGTCGTGTGGTCAGAGGCCTAATTGCGCTACAGTACAGGCACTCGACCCTATACCAGTTTCCGGGCCTCCGCTGCCCCCCCATCACCATCTTCCCACAACGCCACAGCAGCCACCTGTAGGGCGGTTTGCGAAGCTGCCACAACTACAGAAGGACAACGCTATATCATGGTTTGTGTTAGTGGACAATATTCTGGACATTCACAGAGTGTGGGGAGATGACGCACATTTCATTTGTTTAATTACCCACCTCCACGACGAATCAGACGTGGTCATTGACCTATTGCTCTCGCCACCAAGCCAGCACAAATATGCCATCGCAAGAGCTCGCATCATCGAACACTTATCGCGTCCTCCAGTAGAAGCCATCCACTGCATAATTCACAATGTGCCAATAGGGGACCGCACGCCTTCACAACTTTGGTGCCATTTAAGGGCCGAGGTGGGCAAGGAGCAACTCCCCGACCTCGCACTCTGGGCGTTGTGGCTTGTGAAATTACTGCCAGACCTCCAACTACACCTGTTGGCTTACCAAAACGCCACTCTGGAGGAAAAACTACAACTGGCGGACCAGGCATATTCCATCATCAAACATTGCCAGATCGCATCCTCCTGTTTTTCCGACACTCCGAATGTTGACAACACTGCCAGTTCCACACGCCGGCCGGCAGAGGGCGCAGCTCACAGCAACAGCCGATGGAGCCCCCTGGTGGCCAGACGGCCGTACTTGTTACGGTTCCTCGACCGGTTGCCCCGCCCACCTCCAATCGGGCGCAATAGAAGACGCCACGTGACATTGCTGGCTCGCCGGCTCAGGCACAACACCCAGCGTACCCACTATGCTGGTATCATATCACGTTCGGTGACGCTGCGCATTCTTGTCACGCGTCCTGCAACTACCCAAACAGGAAGTGCGAGTCAGAATAGGCGCCACGGCTCGCACCGGCAGTTTGGTGCGCCAGAAACATTATCGACTGACCACCCCCACTGCCCGCCATGCCGGCAGACTGTACATCCATGACAGGACGAGCACACTCTATTTCCTCGTGGACATGGGCGCTGATGCTAGTGTCATTCCTAAGTCGAGTGCCCCGTCTTCGACATTGACACCTGCCATGCCACTGCGAGCAGCCAACAATTCCGCAACTCATGTCCACGGTTCAGCCGAACTCCAACTAAATCCCTCGCCTGATTTACGCTGCACCTGAACATTTTGCATCGTGGATGTCGACTGCCCTGTTATCGGTATGGATTTCCTGCATAACTTTGGGCTCTCGCCAGACCTCGAGGCAGCAGCCCTCCTGCATCACGCTTCCAGCAACAGGATACCAGGGATTTTCGCCACCTTCCCCCTGCCCCCTGCCACATACTGTGATACCTTGTCCACCGTGACAGCCGAACGCGCCCATCTCATGACAGAGCTCTCTGCTGCCCGGTCGCGCCTGACAACCCAGCACCTCGAGATCACCGACCTTCGTGCCGAAAATGCGCCTGCAACAGCTGATCACCGCCACGTCAGCCGAACTGTCACACGCACTGGAAGCAGCAGGGGACACTTCCACACTGTGGGGATGCACCCACGAGAACTCCACCGAGGCACAGATACCTCCGCAACGATGCATTTTCCCGCAGGTTAGTAACATTCCTACCTCTTAATATAGTGCGTGTTACCCCACCTAGTCCCAATGCGGTTCCCCAGGGTGTCCCGCAGGTGATAGGCATGATTACTAACGGTACCTGTCACCGTTTGAACACCACGGAAGGCCCTCCAGTATGCAACAAGGCTCAACACCTTAACGCCACCAAATTACGGCATGCAAAAACCGCTGTACAGGAGATGTTAGATTCAGGTATTGTCCATCCATCCAACAGCAGTTGGTCCTCGCCTATCCATCTGGTGCCCAAGAAGGACGGTTCACTTCGTTTGTGTGGTGACTGCCAACAGTTGAACGCCAGAACGATTTTAGTGTACTTGATTGCCGAAAAGCGTACCATCAGATCCCCATGTACCAGTACGACATCCCTAAAACAGCAATTATCACCCCTTTCAGACTGTACGAATACTGTTACATGCCATACGGCCGCAAAAACGCCACACAGACTTGGCAACGGTTTATTGACTCCATCCTTTTCTCACTCCCATACTGTTACGCGTATTTGGACGACATCCTCATTTCGTCAACTACCCTCGAGGAACACGAACAGCACCTATCAGCAGTTCTTAGTATTCTCGCCGAGAATGGAGTCCAAATCAACGATGATAAATCTCAGTTGCGGTCTGCTAGTGTGACATTTTTGGGCTATACTGTTTCCGTGGAAGGGCCCGCCCCACGTCGCCTTTATATGCGACATCCCCCTGCCTGAGACTTACCGCGACCTATGTCGTTTTTTAGGGATGATAAGTTTTTTCCCTACAGGCTCCGTTGACCGATGCACTCATCGGAAAGAATACTTCAGAGCTTCGCAAGGTCCTGTGGGGCGACGACGTGCGATGCGCGTTCGACGCACTAAAAACGTCACTAGCGAACGTTGTCACGCTCACGCACCTGGTATCTGACGCCCCAATATCAATGGCAGCTGACACAAACGACGCTGCTATCGGCGCTGTGCTCCTGCAGCAGGTGGCAAGCTCCGCACAACCACTACATTTCTTCTCGCGGAAGTTGTCAGACTCCCAGCGCAAGTAGTCCACTTTTGACTGAGAACTCTTGGCTATTTACGAGGCAGTTCAGTATTTCTGAGAGGACATTGAGGGTAGGTCAGTGACCATATATACAGACCACAAACTGTTGGTGGACGCTGTGCATAATCCCACAACCGACCTTCCCCCCCTGCTGTTTCAGACACATGGACTTAATATGTCAATTCACAACAGATGTCCTTTATATCAAGGGTGTGGACAACGTCATTGCTGACCACATGTCACGGGTCAGTATGAACTCGTTTTCTTGGGCCTTCGATGACCTAGCTGCCCAGCAACAAGCAGATGACGACATTCAACAGTTACTGAATAGTGAGTCCACCTCGCTCTCAATTGAGCCCCGCCGAATTCCAGGTTCGGCCTTACCAGTCCTCTGTGACGTCTCCACAGGTACTGCCCGCCCCGTAGTACAGGCCACCTGGCACCGTAAGTTATTCGTTGCTATCCACAACCTAGCACATCTCAGTATTCGGGCTACCACACACCTCATAACAGAGCGATTCGTATGGACTGAGGTTAGAGCAGACTGCAAAAACTGGACACGGGCATACATACCTTGCCAACGTGCTAAGGTAAGCCATCACACATACCCACCGTTGGGCTCATTTGAGGTACCGAAAGGCAGGTTCCATCACGTCCATCTTGACCTGGTCGGACCGTTCCCTCCTTCCGAGGGTTTCCGATACATTTTATCAATCATCGACCGTGTTAGTCGGTGGGTGGAGGCGATTTCAATAACAGACATTACCGCCGACTCTGTTGCACGGGCCTCCATCGCCTCCTGGATCGCGCGCTTCGGTTGCCCATCTTCGGTCACAACAGACCAGGGACGACAATTTGAAGCTGTGCTCTTTGGAAAATTATGCGATCTATGGGGTGCAAACAAATTAACGTACAACCACCTACCACCCGCAAAGCAATGGGTTGGTCGAGCGCTGGCACTGCACATTAAAAGCAGCGCTGATGTGCCACTACAGATCTTGGACCAAAGCCCTCCCCTGGGTACTACTAGGTGTCCGTTCGGCTTACAAAGACGATTTGCAAGCCTCCCTAACGGAATTGTTGTACGGGGAACCCCTCGTCCTCCCAGCACAGTTCGTTGAGGATTCTGATCCTCCTCCGCAGTCAGAACTTCCGACGCTTACAGAACGTGTCCGACACTTCGCTGTGAATGTACGCCCCCCGCCCCCACAAGCACACACGGTCTCTCGTGTCTTCGTGCACAAAGACCTACACGTTTGCGATTACGTGATGCTGCACGATGATACGGTACGACCCGCACTACACCCGCACTACTCGGGCCCACACAAAGTGATAAGCCGCTCGCCGCAGACCTTTGACATTCTGTGCAACGGTAGAATACAAACAGTGTCCATCTTGCACCTTAAACCAGCTTGGCGCCTCAACGACAAGGCAACTTCAGAATACAACTTCCACCTCAACCACACTCTCGTGCCACCTTCTATCTCTAATACCCCAGACACGCCAAACCCCCCCCCCCCCCCCCTCCGGTACCCGTGATGTGTGTGATGATGCGTGTGACACCAGTGGTTCGTGTTCTCCCTCCAGCTCAGAGGCTGCAGGAAAGGTTTCACCCCTCCCTCCCCTCACCTTAGTGTTTCCGTCGACCAGCCGACGCAGACCGATGACGCCAACGTCGCCGCTTTCCACGTCGACGTGTCACCTTTTCCAGTCGAGGACCTGTCTCTCCAGCTACGAGATGGGACACCGACGACGCCAACATCGCCGTTTTCCACATTGACGTGTCACCTTTTCGAGTCGAGGACCTGTCTCTCCAGCTACGAGATGGGACACTGTTCGTCCTGCACGCCCCCCCCCCCCCCCCCCCCCCCCGCCCCCACCTACACAGATACACACACACATTGGATGATTCAGCTGCCCAGGTTACACTCCTATGCACGTTAGCGGTACCGACAGATGCGGAGAAGGCGGCAATCACCGCTTCGATCGACAAGGGCGCCCACCTCTGCATTCGCATGCCACTCACGGCACACCACGCCCCCGCACCGCCAGGACACTTGATCCCAGTTTCCCATTTTGGCCGCACGCTACGCCCACCGGCGTGGCAACGTGACTTCATCACAACAGACTGATCACCACGCCAACCTACATCACCTCCTCTCACCGTGCTCCGCACTGGAAGGGGAGGGTTCTGTGGTGGTCATCGACCACCGGAATAGTGCAGAGTGGTATCTCTGGGCACTGACATGCTCTTAGGACGCGGGTCTTGGCGTGCGCCTTTGGCCAGTGTGTGTTTACGTTTCAACCGGTGACGCTCGCAAGGCTTGTTTATGTGTGTATATGTGTAATTGCGCAGTTAGAATAAATACGAGTTTCATACAAGAGGTGTTCAGGTTATTATGGCAGCTAAGCGACCTGATTCCCATAGCCATAACACTGAACCAGGGCTCAATATGGATCTGTTAATGGCCACATATTCTTGATAACATATTTTTAGGCTGAGACTTGAAAGAAATGTAAATATAATGTCTTATCTTACCTCTGAACAGATTAAGTTTCTTCTGATGTTTTATTTAAACATGTAAAATACAAAAAAAAAAGATCATGTGTTGCTTAAAGAAAACTTCTGCAAAACCCAGCTTCTTCAACACTGATCATTTCACAAAATAGTATCTCCAAACAAAAACAGACAAAAGAATGATTATGTAGACAAATGAATAGAGCCTTTCACAAAGTCTATAATAATCTATGGTAGAACTGGCTGGTATTCCAGAGAAGCTTAAAAATTAACCTTTGACATCAAGGTGGTCATAAGTGGGGTAGTGGCCAAAAGTAGAGCCTTCACCCATGTAGAAAACTATCAATTTGGAATGTCACAGTAATAAAGCTTTAGTTACTAGCTTTATCGCCCGACTTTTAGTTTAATATGTGACATGCCAATTTGAGAGTTTCATTTCTGATGAAGGCACTCATAGCAGTGTCGAAACCAGGGTCAAAAGATTCCTTCTCTGCGACCTAGGGCTGCTATTGCTGTTAATTTTACTTTGTAAATGGTCGCTGATCATGCAGCCATATTCAAAATTTTGTACAGACCCTTTTCAGTTATTTTGCCTTTGCAGTCTGCTAAATATATGTCCCACTGTCTCTTCAGAAATTCTAAGCAAAACTTATCTGATGGTAGCAAAAGATGTAAAATGTAGAGGAAACTTAATGGAGTAGTTTTCTGTTTTATCCATCTCAACCTCTTTTACATCTAAATCAAGTGAAATCTTTATTATCACATAACATGCTTAATTCAGACAAAGATTGTGACGTAGGTGGCTTTTCAGTTTTAACTCTATATCCAGACTAATAAACTTTATTTATGAATGGAAAATCCAGGATGCAGTAATGACTGTATTATGATATGGATAGATTGCTACTCACTATATAGTGGAAATGTTGAGCCACAGACAGACACAACAGAAAGACAGTCAGACACGTAAGCTTTTGGCCAGAAGGCCTTCATCAGAGTTAGAAAACATACACTAATGCAAATGCAACTCATGCTTTCGGTGGCCAGAGTCTGTGGTTGTGTATGTGTGAGTTGTGTGTGCATGAATGTGTGTGTGTATGTTGTGTAATTCCGATGAAGGCCTTTTTGGCTGAAAGATTACATGTTTGACAGTCCTTTTGTTGTGCATATCTGTGACTCAACATGGTGAGTAGCAATCTGTCCTTTCCGAAATATTGTCAAAATTAATTTAAGGTTATATTAATGAAAATATTAATTTTTGAAAATATAATGTAATTGGATAGAGAAAAAAATCTTCTTACAAAGCAGCAGGAGGAGAACACTCATATACAGGTTGAAGAGGAAGGAAGAAACTGTATATGTGTGTTCTCCTGGTGCCACTTTGAGTGTGAATTTTTTTATATATCCAATTGCATTATTATCTAACTCTATAATACATATGGTGGTACTTCTTCAGACAGGTGCCGTTTACATGGTTATTGTTCAAAAATATAATCTAATGTTTGGGTAACACATCCCCTTCTATATTTTATTTGTAATTTTTTTGTCTGTATAATGTGGATTTTTTTTCCATATAGTTTCCGTCTCTGAGTCTCTTGCTAGGTAACATGTAACTTGCTCTATGTCTGTATGTCTGCTGTCATACTGATCTATGATGGGAGCGATTCCCATGAAACAGAAGCAAGAAGGGATGCTCCTTAATAGGCAAAACTACTCTTTGAAAACATGGTTGGCTATGCATCAGTGGTTGTTTATATGTACATGTCTTGTTGGTGATCTCCCAAAGAAAAGTTCCTATCATCGTACCATCATTTTTGATCCATTCCATGATGACCATAGATTACTGGCATGAAAAACAATCAGTGGTGTTAAGATAGTTCCATCTACACTTAACAAGTTAGCACAGTTACGTTTTCTCTTCCATTTCCTTGTGCTACCTTATGCATTAAGTTACCTTTGGATGAGACAAATATGGTTTTTGACGGATCTAGGCAAAAACTGGTCTTGTCAAGATTTTAAATAGATTTTAGGTCATATTTTATACGAAACTGTTCCAGTTCATCTTTTACTGAATAGCAAAAGCAGTAAATTATGAATGGATAAATTCCATGAACCATGGACCTGGCCATTGGTGGGGAGGCTTGCATGCCTCAGCGATACAGATACATGCGCCATAGATGCAACCACAATGGAGGGGTATCTGTTGAGAGGTCAGACCCCTGAAGAGGGATAGCAGCTTGGATGATTGACTGATCTGGCCTTATAACATCAACCAAACCAGCCTTGCTGTGCTGCTAGTGCAAGGAAATGTATGATGAGAGAAATTATTCAGATAGTTAAGGGAGACAAAAACTTAATACTTGTGGGGGACTGGAATTCGATAGTAGGAAAAGGAAGAGAAGGAAAAGTCATAGGTAAATATGGGCTGGGGGAAATGAATGAAAGAGGAAGCCGAACAATGTAATTTTCAGCAGACTGTAATTCAGTCGTAGCTAACACTTGGTTTAAGTAACATGAAAGAAGGTTGAATATGTGGAAGAGACCTGAGACACTGGAAGGTTTCACATTGATTATATAATGGAAAGACAGGGATTTCAGAACCAGGTTTTAAATTGCAAGACATTTACAGGGGCAGGTGTAGACTCTGACCACAATTTACTGGCTGTAACCTGCAGCTTAAAACTGAAGAATGACCACAATTTACTGGCTGTGACCTGCAGCTTAAAACTGAAGAAACCGCAAAAAGGCAGGATTTTATGGAGGTGGGACCTGGATAAACTGAAAAAACCAGAAGTTGTAGAGAGTTTCAGAGAAAGCTTTAGGGAAAAATTGACAAGAACAGGGGAAAGAAATACAGTAGAAGAAGAATGGGTTACTTGGGAGATGAAGTATTGAAGGCAGCAGAGTCTCTAGTAGGTAAAAAGACGAGGAATAGTAGAAATACTTGTAGCTCAAGAGATATTGAATTTAATCGATGAAAGGAGAAAATATAAAAATGCAATAAATGAAGCAGGCAAAAGGGAATGCAAACATCTAAAAAATGAGATTGACAGTAAGTGCAAAATGGCTAAGCAGGAATGGCTAGAGGACAAATGTAAGGATGTAGAAGCATATGCTTTGATTTATTGATTCATCCTATAAATCTTTCCAGATTGTGGGATACAGAACAGACACATGCACACACACACAAGATTATTTCAGCAGATACATGAATTTTAGCTTTATCCACGAAGGTTCTTGCAGTAGCTGAACTGTCTTGTTTTAGGTCTTTTGTATCTTAAATGATCTAGAAATTCTGCTACTGAATAGAATCGACAATCCAGTAAGAATGCCCTTACGGTTTTACAAAAGAGTGAGAATGATGATATGTTTTTTACTGTATACGGAAGACTATTGTAAATTTGTATAGCACTGTTTACTGTGGAGGTTTCATAGGCTGATGTGCTTATTGACTGGACATGAAACTTTTCCTTTTGTCTTGTATCATGTTCATGGATATTAAAATTTACATTTACATATTTTAAATTCTTTCTAATATATTTACAGATTTCTAGTATATACCTACAGGGAAGAGGGAGAATTGATGACTTTTGAAAGAGTGGTTTGCAAGAATCTGTTTGTCGAGCATGTTGCATTGCTCTTACAGTTCTTTTTTGAGTTAAGAAGATGACTGAACTAGGTGGTGTATTACCCCGAATATAATTCCATACAGTAGGATGCTGTGGAATTGGGCAAAGTAAGCAGTTCGGACAGTACTATAACTTTCTTTGACAGAGAGTAAACGCAGACTGTAACATATTTTATTTAGTGTTCCATTAATTTTGTTTATATGTGTGTGCCATTTGAAGCCATTTAAGCCTAAAAACTTTGTTTCCAGAGAAGATGAAATTTTGTTGGAGTTTATTGTCACACTAGTGCAGCATGCATCACCTTTTAAACAGAAATTTAGGAATGTTACTTTTTTTAGTGTTTATCATAAGTTTATTCTCCACAAACAATCTATTTAATTGTTCTGTAGCCTTATTAACGGCTGGTTGAAGCTGACTTGGGGTATTTCCTGTAATTAGCATGCTTGTGTCATGTGGCAAAAAAATAAATAAATAAATAAATAAATAAAGTGCTTGTTTGTTTGTTTGTGACTCAGTGTTCAGGTCTAGATAATTTATATAAAGGAGAAAGAGGATTAGCCCAAGAATGGATCCCTGAGGGACTCCTTTATTTAGAACTTCTGCATCTGATAAGCATGTCCTGGTATTTTCTTTCAGTTCATGTTTTATTTGTATTTTTTGTTTCCCATTTGTCAAGTACGAAGTGAACCATTTTAGTGCAGTTCCTCTAATGCCATATACTTGGCGATTCTCCAACAGTAAGTTAAAGGCTTTACTTAAGTCTAAAAAAATGCCATTGGCTCTTTGTTTTTTGTCTGTTTCTTGCAGGGAATTTCCTATAAAATCATATATTGCAAAACTTCTTCCCACCTGTCTCCTGATAAGAGGGAGTTGAATGTTCTATATTGTGTGTATTAAACTGTCTTGCTGTTATAGTTCTTTTATAGTTCTGGTTGGGTATTAAGTGACTTTTGATGGTGACAACTCGAGCTTTGTGATCATTAAGGCTTGTACTTATACATTTTGCAGTAGCAAATTATATTCACAAAATACCTGATCCAAGGCAGTAGCAGTAGTTTTTGTGATTCTTGTTGGGATTCTTATAGTCTGTTTTAAGTTGAAAGTATCTGTGAGGTTGAGCAATAGTTCTTTTCCTTTACTGTTTCCAAGAAAATCACTGTTGAAGTCCCCACAAAGCACTATTGATTTTTTGTATAGATAAAGCCCATTTAGTACTATCCAAGCTTATTTAGAAATGAGTCAAAATTTCCATTTGGGGAGTGATAAATTCATGCTACAACTGTATTTGACTCACTGACTTCAATGAGTGCCAGCTGAAAGACTCTTTCTGCAATGAGATGTTGAAAAATTAGTGATTGATTTATATTTTAACCCATGTTTGATGAAATTTGCAGTACCTCCATTTTTATAGCTGTTTCTATAAAAATAATTTGCTAGTGTTTATCCTAATACAGAATAAGAGTCAATTTGGTCATTATTTAGCCAGTGTTCTGTAATGCACAGAACATTAATAAAGTTAAGTTCTGCATTTAGTAAGATATCTACATCTAAAACTTTGACTGAATATTTTGATGGCAAACAGAAAGAAGTTTGTTGCTGTAATTTATTTGTTTACCAGTACTGGGATTTACATTGACATTTGAGATTCCTAAGGACATTTTCACTCTATCACTGACCTCATTTTTGCTTGGTAACTATTTGTCCATAAAAAACCATCTGTGTGGGAGCCTAGAGTCTTCTTCTGCATTGATGGAATCTGCTTCTTTTCTTCTGATTTGCTGTGCACCCTATTGCATAATAGGGAGATGATTGCTGTTTGGGTGAACAGAGAAGATGTGATGATGTATCTGTTTTCTTTGAAGCTGTATGTCTTCTCTCTGATTTCTTGACAACACATATGTTTATTTTTTCCACTGTAGGTGTAGTATATATCTAGTGTGGAATCTACATGCTATAACACTCAGATCAATGGGTTCTATGTTTTCATATTGTGTGCATATTTTTGAGAGTAGCATGTTTGCAGCTCTTATCTCTGTGTTTACACATGACCTCGGTGGTAGGTCATATTGGTATGGAATAGTCATTAACAGGACATTTGTATGAGTCAGGTGTCCTAAACACTTCTTTAATTCATCAGTAGCTTTTGGAGCATTTTTAAATATGTCACTTGCTCCTCCAAACAACATAATAAAATCATTATGAGTTAATATGTCGACTTCAGGCAGGTGGACGAGCTTTCCTATTTCAGACATGGGAGCACCAGGCTTAACAAATCTATTGCTTTTTCAGATGTTCTATCACTGATCCGTGTAGCAATCCTACGACGATGACTGTCAGCAAGGACAATAAACTTTATGTAACTTTTTGTGTTTTATCACTCTGGGGCTGTGCATTGTTATGACTTTCGGAATTTGTGGCAGATAGCTGTGACTTTTCATTAAAAATTAGAGAGACACATTTCTGTGACTCCTTTTTTTGTGTACACTTTGAAGCTCAATATGATTCGTGGTAACGATTAGGACATCCTGATTTCTGTTTCCCCATCGCTGTATGCCTGAATTGTTTATACTGTCAGAGTGATTTTCGAGATTAGTAACAGAATAGTTTGTCTTGTCTTGTGAAATTACACTACAAACTGTTGGGCTTTCCTGGTGAATAGTGTGCACTTTAACCCTCCTATCTAATTCCATCTTATTTTTTCAGGCATCTATTATTATTGGTGTAACACGAAATGCATTCTTGATCGACATAACACAATTGTATTTTTACAAGTCTGGCACATTTCAATACTGTTATTAGCAACACTTCTAGAATTAAGAATCACACTGTTCACATTTGACACAGAGCACATGTTCATTGCATTCCCTAATCACTAGGGGTAAGATAGATACTGCCTACAGGAAAATTAAGAGACCTTTGGAGAAAAGAGAACTGCCTGCGTGAATATCAAGTGCTCAGATGGAAAACCAGTCCTAAGCAAAGAAGGGTAAGCAGAAAGGTGGAAGGATCATATAGAGGGTCTGTGAAGGGCAGTATTATGGAAATGGAAGAGGACGTAGCTGAAGATGAGGTTGGAGATATGATACTGTGTGAAGAATTTGACAAAACACGGAAAGACCTAAGTCGAAACAAGGTCTCGTGAGTAGACAACATTTCGTTAGAGCTACTGATAGCCTTGGCAGAGCCAGCTATGACAAATCTCTTCCACCTGATGAGAAAGATGTATGAGACAGGTGAAATACACTCAGACTTCAAGAAGAATGTAACAATTCCAATTCCAAAGAAAGCAGGTGCTGACAGAAGTGAGAATTACCAATCAGTTTAATAAGTCATGGCTGCAAAATACTAATACGAATCATTTACAGAAGAATGGAAAAACATGTTGAAGCTGACCTCGAGGAAGATCAGTTTGGATTATGGAGAAATGATGGAACACGCGAGGCAATACTGACCCTACGGCTTCTCATAGAAGGTAGGTTAAGGAAAGGCAAACCTTCATTTATAGCACCTGTAGACCTAGAGAAAGCTTTTGACAATGTTAAGTAGAATGCTCTCTTTCAAATTCTAAAGGTGGCAGGGGTAGAATACAGGAAGTGAAAAGCTATTTACAATTTGTACAGAAACCAAACAGCAGTTATAAGAGTCGAGGGGCCTGAAAGGGAAACAGTGCTTGAGAAGCGAGTGATACAGGTTTGTAGCCTATCCCCAATGTCATTCAATCTGTATATTGAGCAAGCAGTAAAGGTAGCAAAAGAAAATGTGGAGTAGGAATTAAAGTCAAGGGGAAGAAATAAAAACTTCGAGGTTTGCTGATGACATTGCACTTCTGTCAGAGATGGCAAAGAACCTGGAAGAGCAGCTGAACAGAATGGACAGTATGTTGAAAAGAGGATATAAGATAAACATCAAGAAAAGCAAAACGAGGATAATGGAATGTAGTCGAATTAAATCTGTGATGCTGAGGAAATTAGATTAGGAAATGAGACACTTAAAGTAGTAAATGAGTTTAGCTATTTGGGAAGCAAAATAATTGATGATGGTTGAAGTAGTGAGGATACAAAATGTAGACTGCCAATGGCAAGGAAAGTTTTTCTGAAGAAGTAGCCGTGTGTGGAAGTGAAACGTGGACAATAAAAAGTTTAGACAAGAAGAGAATAGAAGCTTTTGAAATGTGGTACAGTAAGCAGATTCAGAAGGATGGAGGTTGCAGTAGTTACTCAGAGATGATGAGGCTTGCAGAGGATAGAGTAGTGGGGAGAGCTGCATCAAACCAGACTTTGGAATGAAAACCACAACAACAATAAATTGTGACATCTCTTCCAACTTGCTGTAGATGCTCTGGTTTTATTGCAGTCAGTGAAGGATAATTAGGAGAAAAAATTATGTAGTTACAAATTTGTGTTTAGTGGTGATGGGAACAGTAATGAATAACATGTTGAAATTTCTGATCAGTAGGATGTGTATGTTTGTGTGTGTGTTTGTGGGGGTGTGGGGGGGAGGGGGGGGGTCACTTTTTATGTTTCTCTTGATAATTTCCAAAACTTTGGCTTCTAGCAAATATTTCCCAGCGTAAAATTAGACAGTATTAAATTTACTACAAGAAAGGACCCATTCTTTGTTCACTAGGACTGATAGTTTCCACATTGCAGGGAATAGAAAAATTGCATATTATTAAAAATGATGTTTTAATGGTATAAAATTAATGATGGATATTGTTAAATAATGTAGGTTCCTTTGTAGGTCAACAGAATGAAGATCGAGCAGGCAGTTCCTCATTCTACATCACAAAAAGCAACTGCAGGATGTTTTGCAAAGTTATACTAACCCATCCACAGTCACTAGCAACACAATGTCGAGACATGTCGTGGGGTGTTTATTTTCTAGAGAGTGCATTAGTACTATTTGGAATACAGATATGCATTAGTAACAATTGTATCACAGGAAATGCATATCGTCAGAATCTTCATAAATCTCTGCAGACAATTGTACAATGCTGGATGGAAATTTATTCTTAGTCATTTTTTGCTTTTGTTAAATGAGCTGTTAGGTAAAAGAGCTCAACAACTGGAGCTGTCAACTGTCTACCACACTAGAGTCTGTCCCAAGTGTAACACGATGCAAATATGTATTCTATATGTTGTCTCCACTATCAGTCAGTAGAATACATTTTGCAGCTTGAGGCTGTAAGGTGGATCATCTCAACCTCAACCTCAGCTCTCCCAACATCTGAAAAATTGGCTCCCTCTGCAACAGAAGAAGATCACCTGTGTCTTATGGAACGTCAGATGTTACAACTCAAGTCAAGCAATGCATTACAGGAGGTTGCCATTCTATATTTAAAAATGATCAGTCCTATTCCATCAGACATATTGAAAAACACCTTGCAAGATATACTGTGGATATGGGGCAAGTCCGAACTATCAGCTTAATAAGTCACAGCTGCAAAATACTAACACGAATTCTTTACAGACGAATGGAAAAACTAGTAGAAGCCAACCTCGGGGAAGATCAGTTTGGATTC